>NC_081405.1:184452568-184757568 GCF_030272615.1 Cryptomeria japonica
CCTAACCAGAAGTATATAAATCAAGAGAATTGTTAGATTGTTGTTGATGAAGGTATTACAGATGAATAATCAGAAGTTGTATTCCTTTCCATTAAGGAAGATGGACCTGTACCTGTTGATTCCACTAGTTGTACTATTGAGGAAAAAGATTTAGTTGCTAAGGTTGAAGAGAAAGATGAATGGGTAATTGGCAGTGGTTGTTCATATCATATGATCGGTGATAAAAGTAAATTTGTGAGTTTGGAAAGATATGATGGTGGAATAGTTAGATTTGGAGATGACAAAGCCTGCATGATCCGTGGGAGAGCTTCTATTTCTTTTTATGATAAGCATAACACTGATGATGTCTTGTATGTTTAAGGTTTGAAGCATAATCTTTTGAGTGTTGGACAGATGGTTGATAAAGGTTATGATCTAGAATTCAAGGATGGAAAATGCAAGATCTTAAATGCCTGTGGTATAGAAATTGCATCTGGATCTAAGAATGAAGCTAACATTTTTTATTTGAATGATGTTGAGAAAATTTGTTAGATTTCTCAGATTGATGAGAGTTGGTTGTGGCATAGGAGAATGTGTCATGTAAATTTTGATTCAATGATTTAGATTACTTCTACACAAGTTGTTAGAGATATGCCTAAGATTGTTAAGCCTACTAATCTGGTATGTAAGGAATGTTAGTTGGGTAAGAAAATAAGGATTTCTTTCAAAAGAAAATAATATACATCAGATGGATTACTAGATCTTATGCATACTGGCCTATGTGGACCTACAAATGTTAGAAGTGTGCAGGGTGATAGATATTTTATGTTTCTAATTGATGATTATTCTAGGATGATGTGGGTTGTCTTTTTGAAGGAGAAATCAAAAGCGTTTGACAAATTCAAGATATTCAAAGAAAAGGTTGAGACTGAGTATGGATTGAACATGAAGTATTTGAGATTTGATAGAGGTGGAGAATTTTTTTTCTGGTGAGTTCAATTCATTCTTTGAGAAGCATGGGATTAGAAGACAATTATCTGCTCCTAGAACCCCTCAACAGAATGGAGTTGTTGAAAGGGTAAACATAACTGTCTTGGATGTTGCAAGGACTATGTTGATTAAAGGGATGTTCTAAAGATCTACTAGAGAGAATCCATTAGCACAACTATTTACACATTCAACAGAGTTCACATCAAAGGTGATACCAGTAAGACCCCTTATGAGATATGGTTTGGTCATGTTCCTACTATGAGATATTTCAGAGTATTTGGTAGCAAATGTTATATCAAGAGAGATGAGGATATAGGAAAGTTTGATTCTAGAAGTGATGAAGGAATTTTCTTGGTATATTCAACAAAGAGAAAATCCTACCAGTGCTACAACAAGAGACTAAGAAAGATAGTGGAGAGTGCAAATGTGAAGGTGGATGAGAACCTTGGAAAAAAGATCACAGCATGTGGTTATGATGATGGACAACATATTGTTTTAGCTCCTATTCAGACAGAAGAGCCTAAGCAGAATGATTTGGTAGAGATAGTTAATCTAGCTGTTGTTGTTGCTAGTGAAGAGGTGCAATAACCTAAAAATCAGAACAATCAAAAGACTTCAAGGTATGTAAGATTGAATCATTCTAAAAATCAGATTATTGGTGATAAAAATAAAGGTGTGATGACTAGAAGAAGGTTAGTTGTTGAAGAAGTATGCTTGAATTCAAAAGTTGAACCTATGGATGTTGTTGAAGCTTGTAAAGATGAAAATTGGATGAGAGATATGGAAGAAGAATTAGATCAGATTGAAAAGAATAATACATGGGAACTTGTTCCTAGACCTAACGATCAGAATTTTATTAGTACTAAATGGGTATTGAAGAACAAATTGAATGAAGCCGGTGAAGTTGTCAAAAATAAAGCTAGATTGGTTTGCAAAGGATATTCTCAAAAAGAAGGAATAGATTATGAGGAGACTTTTTCTCTAGTGGCCAGACTTGAAGTTGTTAGACTGTTGCTTGCTTATGTTGCTTATAAAGATTTCAAGGTATATCAAATGGATGTCAAATCTGCCTTTTTGAATGGTGATCTTGAGGAAGAAATCTACATTGAGAAAGTTGATGGATTTTCATTATTAGATGATGGAGACATAGTATGAGACTGAAGAAAGCTATATATGCATTGAAGCAATCCCCTAGAGCCTGGTATGCTAGACTAAATAAATATTTGTTGAAAATGGGATTTAGTAAATGTGTTGTTGACAGTAATCTGTACTTTAAGATAGAAAATGGTAACATCCTATTTGTTGAAGTCTTTGTTGATGATATTATCTTTGGAGGTGATGATGACTTGAGCATGAAGTTTGTCGGTGATATGCAGAGAGAATTTGAGATGTCTATCAATCTGGTGGACTTTATAGTCTTATCCTTTTATCCAGATTGATGAATTGGTGTTTCTCCTTTGCTGGAGTAGTCTATGTTTTAGGGAGAGATTTATGAGATTTGCGTTTCATATTATAAGGGGGAGAGTAAGTTTAGTTTTCTATTTTGAGATCTTTAGTATTGTTGTCAAAGGGGGAGAGAGATCATGTGAAAAACTGTTGATCTTAGGGGGAGTTTGTTGGAGATATCTTCTTACTTTGCATTGATTATTTTTCACTTTCATATGTTGCCATCAATGCGAAAGGGGGAGATTGTTGGTCATTGTTGTTGGTAGGATGTGTTTTTGTCATTGATGTTAACATACTCCTATGTATTGCTTTGGTGATTGCAGATTGGGAAGATCTTATGATCCGGTTTGCAGTGTTGTTTTGTTGATCACTATTTTGCAGAGTTCAATATATCCTTTGGTATATTTCGATGTGATCAAATCTTGTGTTGAGATTTTGGGATATTACTTGGGATGGTCTTGTGTATCTTTATTTTAGATTGATCATGATTTGGTGATCCACAAGTTATCTTTCTTCATGACAGATATTGATTGGTTGTGTTCTTGAGCTTTCAGATGTTGATCAATGAGGATTTGATAAGTGGTGTTGGTGATGCTGATTCTGATGATTATAACATGCTTGATGGTGTTTCCTAGTCATGTCCTATTTATTTTGGTGATCTGCATTCATCGTTGTGCGAGTTTTTGGTGGTTTCTATGAACCTGTGATGATTTTTGTGTTCTGTGATTTTCCTGGTGGTGTAGCGTGATGTGGTTGACCTTGGCATGATTACCAATGGAGTTGAGCATTTGGAAATTTGATTTAGGTCCATGTTATATCATGTATATCATCATATTAGTCTGGTGGTCAATCTTTGTATCGTGTGATGTAATTTTGTAAGTGAGGGTTGAGGGTTTAGCTGACCTTGTTGTCAAGGTTGATGAATCGTATATATAAGTGACATGTTCATTTAATATATGTGTCGATGTTATGTTTGCATTATTAGAGAGATTTTTACGTGCAAAAAAGATATTTATCCTTCAGTGTTGAGATTAAGGAGAGATTGGTGTTGCATAGCACACATTTGTGCTTAATCGGAACTGTAATCTGGCATTTGGAGATGTTATTCTTTTAGTTCATTTCTTCTAGATTGTATTCTGAATCTTATTGTAAGTCGATGAGACTTCCTTGAGGGTTGTAGCCTTTTGGGCCATTATCTTTTGAGCAGGAGCTCTAGGCGGTGTTCCTGAATTCATGTGCATTCCCTATTGTAATATTTTCACATACTACTGCAGAGTATCATCTTACTATCGGTAGGATCCTACCATGGTTTTTCCCTTAATCGGGTTTTCCACGTCAAAATCTTGGTGTTGTATGTTGTGTTTTCAATTTTCTTATCTTTGGTGTTACTGCAGTTTATCATATCTATGTTTTGTGATTAATTTTGTTGTTTTGGTGAAGACTGATACATCCCCCCCCTCTCAGTCTTCCTTCTTGGCTGGTGCTAACTCTTATTGCTAGACTATACCTGTCCATTTGCTTGTGGATGGTATGGTGAAGAATAAGAGATTGTTATACCATAATCCTTATAGAATAACATAAATTCATCTGATCTAAAGCACATTCCATTATTAGTGATTACCTTAACAGGAACTCCAAATCTGGTTATGATGATTTCCATTAGAAACTTTATCACCACTTTGCTACTAGCTTGCTTGGTTGGGATTGCCTCAACTCATTTAGTAAAGTAGTCTGTTGTTGCAAAGATCCACTGGTGTCCTCGACTAGATTTGTCTAAGATCTCTCCTATGAAATCCAAACCCCATTAAAGAAACAGTGCTTCAATTTACATGGGTCTCATTGGTAGAGCTCCTTGATATTTTAATTTTCTTAAAATATTTGGCATGTTTCACACCTCCTAACAAACTTGAAGGTATCATTTAACACAAAAGGCCAATAATACCCTACTCTCAATATTTTATGAGTAGTGGTTTTGGCTGATAAATGCCCTCCACAAACACCTATGTGCATTTCTTCTAACACATTTTTGCTTGCCCTTCATCAAGACATAGCAGCAATACTCCATCCTTGTTCTTCTAGTACAAGTCCCTATTTAACGGCACATACTTAGATACTTGAAGTTTTAAAGTTCTTCTCTAGTTGTCATTCAATCCATCTAGGCACTTCATACGTTTGAGGAAATAAACAATATCAATGTATCAAGATATCTCTTCAATGCTACATACTGCATCCTCCCACTCAACATTGTTTATTTTAGTAGCTTCAAGGTTTGATTAAGCCATTAATCTTGATATCCCCTATCCTCTGACAATTTTGGTAATTTGGATATCTATATTAAATTCCTTAACCAAATTTATCCACCTACATAGACTGCCTATTACTTATGGCTGCCTGAAGATATCTTTTACTGTTGCATTTGGGAGATATGCAATTACTGTTGGTCCTACCAAATATGACCTAATTTTTTTAACATATTTAACTAGGGCATCAGATTGCTTCTCATCAATGTCATACTTTAGTACTGCAGCTTGAAGTGACTTATAGAAAAATGCTATTGGTTGCTCATATCCCTCATAATTTTTCCATTGCATAACAACAAAAATAGTATGGAAAGAAGAAAATGAAAAGATCTAGAATGGTTTGTCAAAATATGGAGACTTCAATACTAGAGCTTCTTTAATGGCTCTTTTGATATTTATTAAAACATCTAGTGCCTCTGTAGTCCAATCCAATGTTTCTCCCTCCTTTAACATTTTAGAAATTGGTTTACTATCTCTACAAAGTTTGAAATGAACCTCCTAACAAATTTAATTTGTCCAGAGAAAGATTGTATTACTTTACCAGTCTTTGGGATAGGGATCTTATCTATGGCAGGTATGCTTTCAAGATCAATCCTTACTCCATCTTTAGATACAATTTTCCCCAACAATCTTCCTTCTGTAACAGGAGAGTGATACTTCTTTGGGTTCAATCAAATTCTAAATTCAAGTACCTTTAGGAATATCTTTTCCAAATGGGAGCAATGATCCTCTACTTCCTTTGGATAGGCATTGAGATCATATTGATATACCAGTATAATTATGTTTATTAGATCAACAAATTCCACATCCATAACCCTTTTAAAGGTGGCTCCAACATTAGTTAATCCAAATGGAATCTTGATATGAACATATGCTCCCCAAGCAGTAGTTAATTTTATCTTATATTGTTCTGATTCTTTAAACATGACCTAGTTATATCCTGAAAAGTCATCCATCATGGATAAAATTTCACACCAAATAACTTTTTATAACAAAGCATCCATATTTGGTAATTGATAACTATCTTTAAGTGGTGAAATGTTTGAAATCCTAAAATCAACACAAAATTGAATATCCCCATTTTTCTTTCTTACTGGTACCAAATTAGAAACCCAAATAGAATATCTTATGGGTTTAATTATTCCTCCATCCCTAAGTTTCATCAATTCTTCTTGCATTTTTGGTGCCAAAGTTGGGTTAATGGGCCTATGCTTTTGTCTAAAAGGTTTTGCATCTAGTTTGAGTGGGATTTCATGTTGGAACAAATCTTCTCTATAGGCTTTTAGATCATCGTAAGACTAGGCAAATACATGTCTATATTTCCTTAGTAAATTTATCAATGCTTCCCTTATCTTAGGAGTAATCCTTTTCCCAATATATACCTTTTTGGGGGCATATTTTGTCCCCAAATTGATCTCCTCCAAATCTTCAATTTTTATTGATGTTTTTACTACATCATTATTTCCATCAAAAACTCTTTCTAGAGCCACCAACCCCCTAGGAATATTATTTGTTTTCAACTGCACTACTTTCCCAAAAATAGTGTCCTTTCCAACAACCTTTTCAACAAAGCCATTGAAGTCTATTTCTTGTGATTCATACCAATCAATGCACTGTAAAAATTTCAAGAAATCGTCATCATCTTCAAAGACCTGCCAATTATATATGTTACCAGGATAGATGGTCTAGATTTAATCTCAATTTTGGAAATACCAGCTAAAGTGAGGTCATTTTTCTTTAAATAAATATTAGCAAGACAGTCTTTCATCATTTTTTTGGATCTATCCACCCAATCAATTTAAAAAGCATCAAACATTTCAATTGAATCCCACACTACATTTTTGTATTGCTTGAGCCTTTTCTTTTTTGAAGAGTACTTGGACTTTGTGAGACAATTAACTTAGAATCTCCAAAAACACTAAGGATCTTAATCTCATACTTTATAGCTAGGTTCAATCCTAATAAGAGAGCTTCATATTCAGCCACGTTATTTGTGCACTCAAATGACAAGAAGAAAAAAAACTTGAAAGTTTTTCCACTGGGTGAAATGAACACCACCCCTACTCCATTCCCTTCCTTGCTACATTCCCCTTAGAATTACATCTTCCAAGCATAATTTTCATGTTAGCGTGCATGTGTGTTAATTGGATCACTATTTTGCATCTTTGGTTGTGAAACTTGTACTAAAAAGTTTCCAGTCTTAGTATCACATAAATATATCATTTGGTTTGGATCAATGTGTTCAACTATATATGGTGATCTAGGTTCTCTTTCAATCTTAAATTCTTTTCCATTCATTAGTAGAGTAGAATATGACAAATCTAATTGTACACTCCCTCCAACCTATCTAGTCCATTGTCTTAAAAGTACCATGTAGTTTAGAGCAACATCTATTTAAATGTGATGTCTATTTTATATGAAGCTTCATGATAAGAAGCAATTTTGATTTCTACATCTTTCATGACTTCTACCATAGGAACAGATATGTTATCCATGGTGTAGCATTTTCCATATTTTCTATCTACCCACATCCCAAGCTCCCTCATAACTCTTAAGGGCATTATGTTAATGGTTACCCCTAAATCAATCATACATTTTTTTACCCTTTTATTGTTGATTAATAAGGTCAAATAAAAGAGATCTATTTGTGTAGGGTCCTTAGTTATTGATGTCCCAAGATACACCTCTGGGACCTTTGGAGGTTCATTCTTAGTAAGCTCATGTGTGGTTCCCTTCTGATTTGTATTGGGAACTCCACAAATTAATTCCATGGTACTATCTATGTATTCAATAATTCTCATCATTTCAAGAAATGACAAAGAGATTTTCATTTGTGATAGAGTATGAGCTAAAAATGAAGGTGCATTGGTTACTAGCTCAATCTTATTTATCGCTACCTTTTTTGTCATCTCATCCTTAGAAGTGCTCTGATCTGTCAACTCCATGGGTTTTGATTTTTCTTTGATATTTGTTTATTTTTCTTTTGATGTTAGTTTTTCTGTATTTTCCAGTAACTTCTTTTGTCCTACCATTTTTTGGTTAGCTTTTACCTCTCCGATAAAGAAACTACCAAGATTTCCCTAAAATGAATTTAAAACTCTATTTCTTAAGTTATAATTTCTCCTAGCTTGTGCTACTATTGCAACAATAAGGGTTCTGATCTCTTTCTCATATGATCTCCTCAGTACAATTTCATTGACTATGGTATTATTTTGTCTTAAGGTTCTTCTTGCATTAGTTTGAGAATACCTCATGTGACAAAATCTTGTTAAACTTCTATGAATCAACAGTATACTCATACTCATCATCAGAAGAATCGTAACTTTCATTTATACTAAAAGGTTTTGCTGAAAGCATATTTATAGTTTGATCTTCATTGTATTCTTCTTGCTCCATATATCACACTTCATCTTCTTGCAAGCTTTGTGCAACAACACATTGTAATGGGGAGTGAGGAAAATTCATGTTGCACACCAAGGGGAATTTTCTACCATATGGTTACCTTGTCTTTTAAGGGGGTCAAGGGTATCTTTGTTGAAATTATTTTTATGTCCATAACCTTCTAGTTTACCATCTTTCCAATTTGTGTTATAAGATATATCATGTATTCTAGATCCGTCATTCCTCTAAAAATTTGGTCTATCACCTTTTGCAACTTTATTTGAAAGGTCTATTAGAGCATTTATAACCTTTTCAAATTTATCTTTCTTCTTAGATTGCTTGTTTCGTGTCTTAGGATTATGTAAAAGCCTTGTGTCATCCCATCTTCTTACTTTACCAGAGGCACACGTATTGTTTTCAATATTCAATGGAGATTCAAAGGCTTCTGTCAACATGGGAGGATTACTTGTCCTCAACTCATATCCTATCTTTGGTTCAAAAGAATTAAGATAAAGCATTAAACACATAGGGTTAGTGGGTTTCAAGTGTAGGAGAATCTTATTGAACAATTTTAAAAACCTCTATTTGAAACTAGCCACTGATTCATTGTAACCCTTTTGAATATTAGTAAGTTTATACAAGGAAAACCTTGGATATGTGTGGTCTCCATATTGTTCAAGAAATATTCTTCTAAATTTTGACTAGCAATTGATTGATGCATTTGGTAGGCTTTTATACCATTCTCTTGCATCTTCAGTAAGAGATTGCATAAACAATTTCATAAAAATATCCTCATGTTCAATTTAATAATTGTCCATCACACTCTCAAATGCTCTCACATGGTCTTCCCCAGTCATAGTGTGGTTTCCAGTGAATTTAGACACAATATTCCTTACTTCATTGCTTATATCATTGGGGTACCCTCGAATTCCAGTGAAATCTAATTGCCTATATCTGTCAACATGCATACCCAAACATCTTGCAAATATATTTTGTGTTTGATGTGACTGATATTGTGCTTGTTGGTGTTGCACTTGTGTGCCTTGTTGATACTTGTGTGTGTGAAAAGTGGACCTTTATATGTATCTGGAATACACAACACTTCAATTATGTCATTAGATGAATGGTTAGTAAATCAATAATCAATGAATAATAAACCATTACAAAGCGATCCATTACCTTCTAGTAGATGCGAGTTTAGATTGCTCTCAGATTGATAGGCTATCAAGTGACTAGACAACACCTAAACGAAGGATTTTTAAATCTATATGAGCATGAATATGAGCTAAATGGATGCAAGATTTAAGCTAGATGTGCAAGGTTAATCTAACATGATTTAAGCAATATATGAATATTTAAGCTAAATGATTTAAGCAATATGAAATAACTAATATGCAATATCTCAATGCAAATTCTCAATTAACCTAGAGCAAAAACAACATAATAACAATATATTCTCCAGGATCCTTGAATGAGAGATGAGACCCTGAATTTATAGAAAATTCAGAAAGAAACCAAAGGCTGAGATCAAATGATGATGAGCGGTCAAGATTTTCCAAGAGGAAGCACAATCCAGGTTAATTGATGTGATTGGCTGCTTTTCTCAGTTTTATAGGAAATTGAACTAAAATTGAGATAAAATTAGGAAAAAACTGATTTATTCTCTATTTCATTCAATTTTAATATTTAATTGTTTTAATTTCTTTCTCTGAGATTATTTATCAATTTTTAATTTGATTCCCAAGATTATCTCCATTTGATTTCTTTTCTCAATTTTTAATTCTTTTTTTGTCAATTAATTCCTTTTTTGATGATTTAATGGAAAATTGATTTATTTAATTAAATATGCTAGGATATTTAATAAAATAAATAGGATAATTGTTTAAAAATGATTTACTTGGAATGATCAATTAATTAAATATGATCAATTAATTAAATAAATATTTAATTAATATTGGTTGATTAATTTTGCCATGTGACATTTGATGATAAAAGAATTAATTAATGTGCTCAAGATTGGTTAATTGCCTTTGGTTAGGACCTTGGTGATGTTGTCGAGATTAGAGGCTCATGGTTTAGATGACCATTTTTAGGGTATTACATTTGCCCCTCTTTCAATTAATGTGCGAGCAACGCGTTGGTTCAAAGAATAGTTGATGTCTAGGAGATACCAGTTCTGAACTTCATTGATCATGAACCAGATGAAAAGCGAGGTGTTTAGCTTGATTTGAAGTGATTAAGCTAAATAGAGTTGATTAAAGCGATACCGATCCCGAACTTGATTGAACTAGGAATTATAGAGAGCAAAGATACCAAACTTGAACTTGATTGATCAAGAAGCGGATCTTACTAATCTAGAACTTGATTGATCTAGACACAATGAGCGAAGATAAAATCGATCTTGAACTTGATGGATCAAGACACGATGAGAGAAGATAAATTGTCCATCTTGATTTCATGCGATGAAACTGAACACCTTCTTAGATTGAGCGTGTGATCAAAGATACTCTTTAAACTTTTGATTGAATTTAAATGGATAATCAGCTTGATGAAAAGTGATGAAACTGATTAACATTAAGAGATTGATTCAGATGAAGACAAATATCAGCTTGATGAAAAGCGATGAAACTGATATGCCCCTAGTGATTGATTCGATTCAGATGATCGAGAGATCTCAACTTGATACGAAGAGATGAAGCTGAGATGCCCCTTAGCAATAAGAATTTGATTTTCTTTAGTTGAAAAGATTTTTGCTTGACTTTTAATGAAGATTTGAAAATTTTCTCGACATTGAAGATGTGAGGTCATGAGGTCATGAGTATGCCCCCTTGGGAGTGAAATCAAAAGATAGTGAGGGTACATAATTATAGGCAATTTTTAAGCGACGATATTGATTTGAGCACGAATGATTCAGAGGAATTTTTTGAAAATTTGGCTTGATGAGAAATTGAGTGCAAAGTTGATTTGTAGAATAAATAAAGATTTAGCGTTGATTCATTAGAAATTGAGCGCAAATTGAAGAAAGATTGAGCTTTTAATGAAAAGTGCTAAGTGGTCCAAATTTTAGAAGTTGACTAGTAGAATGATCTCGAATTTTGATTTTGATCCCGAAAATGGAATCAGGATGGGCAAATTAGCTAAGGGTACAATTTTCATGTCCATCAAAGCAAGTTGAAAAATTAGGCTTTTGGGCTATATAAGGGGTAAAAGTGTCATTTTCAATTCATTTTAACCCTCCAAGTTTGAAAATTCAAAAAGCCTTATGTGAAGAAAAAATGGTGGTTCCCACACAACAACATCGATTCGAGCACCAGAGACAACATAATTGACCTTGGAATTACGAGCCAGTAGTAACTGATCGATCTTAAGTCTATTAATCATTTAAATTTTGAATTTTTTTGTTGATTTTTTTCAATTTTTTGGCATGTAGAAGTCAGGTTTCATCATTTTGTCGTGTGAGGTAGGATCCTGTCTCGTATGACAAACTGATCAAATTTGTTTTATCGTTTAAAGTCACTAGTTTTGTCATATTGCAACTACCCTTTTGTCATACGAAAACCTTCAAAAGAGCCCATTTTATCGTTATAAGGCTAGTTCTATGTCGTATCAGACTGTTTTGTCGTTCTATGCTCAGTTCTAACTCGTACGAGTTACTGCATCTGTTGTGTTTTGTCATTTGAGAAATAGTGAGCATTTTTGAAGGTACAAACTTCAAATTTTGATTTTGCAGTTGATGTAGTTGGATTTGCGTTATGTTTTACTACTCTTTGAGGATTATTTGAAATGTTTCCTGATATGTCGTTTGATTTTTTTGCAAGTTTGATTACCTCATGTGTTGTTCAGATGTGTATATCCATCGATATCCATGTGAATCACGATATGCTCACTGCATTAGTTGAGACATTTCATTCAGAGCATAATACATTTCATTTGCTAGTTGGGGAGATGACCATCACTCCCAAGGATGTATACAGGATTCTTCATATCCCTTTTATTGGGGATAAGGTAGATTATAATTCAACACAACGTCCTGGCCTTCTAGCTCTAAAGCAGGTATTTCATGATGTAGACATTCTGACATGGTCTATCAGTTGGGATGACATGATGACCAAATACAGTGAGGACTTTCCATTGGCTTGCATCTTGGCAAGTTTCATCAGCTTTTTTCTTATGCCAGATAGGGGACAGTAGGGGTTTTTATGTGGATGGGGTAGGATGTTGGAGAGACTTGTTGAGCACCCCTAGAGATAAGGATGGGGTTCATGTATACTGGCACACATGTATCATGAGATCATATATCAGGAGGGGAAGAGTATGGCTGTCACAGTGTTGATTTTACAAGTATGGGCCCGAGAGCATCTCCCAGTATGCAGACCGATTGTCGATGAGGCCATAGATCCACAATAGCCTACTGGTTATAGATATTGTGGATGCATTATGCAGCCCCATCTGGGCAAGACAGATTATTGGAGACAGCAGTTGGACAATCTTATAGTTATCATATGGAGACCTTACAGGGGTCTAGAGCCTTGGGATGATTAGAGAGCTATGTGCAAAGACCTATTCATGACCCATCCTCTTATTGATGGATCAACACTAGTGGTCGAGTGTTTTGTTGTTACTCGAGTGATGAGGCAATATGGTAGACCTTAGGGGATCTTGCAGGATTTTACTGCATACACGCGTTATGCAGATGAGGAGAGGCGGGGATGGGGACCAAGGTTATCATATGCATTAGAGATGTAGGAGATGACTGGGTTATAGAAGTTAGTTGGGATTACCTGGATGATATTGCAAATGTGAGGGTATTGCCCCAGTATAGGGATTGGTTTCTGCAACACCCTTTCCTGAGATTTACTGATCCAGTAGAGCAAGCACCTTGTATAGAGGAGGTTGAGGATGATGCCCCTACGTAGGCACAAGGACAAGGACAGAGGCAGGTACCAAGAGCTGAGGCTCTGAGGTGGACAAGTGGTGATCCTGGTGCTAGCAGCAGTAGGGTACCATCTGGTGGTAGGCAGTAGTAGAGAGGAGAGGGTGGATCCCTAGGGACTGTTGGGGTGAGACTTAGCGGAGCCAGGGTGCTAGAGGGTGGTGGAGAGGAGGAGGGAGTAGCTCCAAGATATGTTCAGTAGAGGAGGGAGGAGTAGGGGGGAGTTAGAGGAGGTGATGGAGGCGGAGATCCTATGAGGGATCAGGGGGCCGACGCAACGTGGTCGATGAGAGCACGCCTAGCGGGTTTGTAGTCACAGTTGACAATGGCACAAACACAGCAGGCAGAGCAAGACCAATAGCTGTGGGACCTTAGAGCAGAGAGAGATCATCAGTTAGCTAAGGTCAAAGCTGAGCGTGATTGTTAGCTAGTGGAGCTCAAAGCAGAGCATGATTGTCAGGTCGCAGCGATGAGGGCAGAGCGAGAAGCTCTTCAGCAAGAGGTTCTCCATCAGACAAGTTGATTAGCCTATTATGTTGTGGCTTACAGCATAGCAGTTCTAGTAGCACAGTAGTTTGTAACGTATTCTCAGTATATGGCTCGATCAGAGGGAGCTCGGGCACCTAGGCAGGATCTGGGTCAGCAGGCTCCACCTCCTCCACCACCTAGCGATGAGGGAGAGGCAGAGAGCTAGATCTTTTTGTGTAGCTCTTAGATTTTTTTTGTAGACACATCCATTTTTTGTAGCCCTTACGATTCTTGCTCCGATGGGAGTTTGTATATGTCAGTTGACATTATTTTGTACCTTGAGATATTGATGATTATATATATGAGATCTTGATTTAATTTCATTGTACTTGTGTCAATCGATTTATGAGATGCTTTTCTATATTATTTATTCTATATGTATTCATATCTTTTCAGTATGGATATAATGCAAATGAATATGGATGTTTTTTTTTTGTTTTTTTTTCATGCAAATAAATGATGATGCAAATGAATGATGAGAATGAGCAACGAGTAGTGTGATTTTTTTTTTTTCAATGCATCAAGATAAATGTAAATGAGTGATAATGAATGTATGAATCTATATAAAATGCTTATGTATGCAACAAAACATCTCAATACACAAGTACTCGATTGGAGAAATGATGAAGAAGAGACCACTTAGCTAAGAAATGATGATGCTTCCAACTCTCATTCAGAAGATAAAGAGATCAATGTTACCATACCAAAATCACTCTTAATTCACAAAATGCAGAATGAAATGAAAAATGAGATGCAAAATGAAATGCAACCTAAACCTAGTCACTGGATTTGAAATGCTTAATTTTCATCACTAAGCATTAACAAACATAGCAAGCATATTAGAGTTCCTTTCTTTTCATGTGCAATATTAATTATCTTGTCCGTAATCACCCTTTTTCATTCATATCCTTGGACAGATTTCGCAAGGACCTAGATTGCATGATAAAGAAATTCCCTCAAAACAAACAAAGAAATGATGGGAACCTCCATGTAGCATTCAAATAAGAGGAGTTGAGGTATGTGTGCTAATTTCACCTTAATGTGAAGGCTCTTATCAAAGACACCCAGCTAATTAGATGTTTCCAGATCATCAAAATCATTCCTACAAGCAAAAAATAAAGAAAATATTATGGCCCTAATCTTTGCTCCTCTTAGTCAAGATAGACTTCCTTGAGTTACTCAGAGGGATAATAATCAAAAAACCAATATTAAAGATAGCACACAGAGAAAATTTTCATGCATAGCTCAAACTGTTTAGTGATTGTTTTCAATTTTGTTGTTTTGCTTGTGTACTCAGTGATAAAACTCTTTAGTAGTTAGGAGACAGGTGACTGACTTGGAGTGGACAACCGAGTATCACTAACAGAATGATGACTTGGTTGATACTTTTTAGGACATGTAATGTGCTCTGTCGATTAATCTAAGACTAGGATATTGATCAGTTTCAAGACATGAGGGTTCCAACAAACCAGGATGTCACAAAAGTGAATGAAATATATGTACAAGTGAAAGCAATTATGCATGAAAACACGAATGCCAATGATGTGTTGATAGATGGAGCACTTGAGTACAAGAGGCACCTATTTGCTAGTTTTTCACCAAAGAAAAAGGTGTAGCCCCAGTAGGCATTCTAATACTTGTTCTATAAGCCTATAGGGCAGGATTGAGCTACAGATGCTAGTCTTTTCCAGATTTATTTACTGTTCTATGTAAGATAGTCAACAAATTCTTGTTAGATGTGTCGACTTGTCCATTACCTTGATGGTAGTACACAGATGACCAGTGTTGTTTTATTTTAAAATTTTCATAGAGTTCATTTAGATCTTTGTTCTTGAACTATCCTCCATTGTCAGTTATAATGGATGAAGGCATACCATACCTACATTTAATATAATTAAGGATGAACAGAGCTACTTGTTAACCGGTTGCTTTGATGAGCGGAACTGCTTCTACTGACTTAGTGAAGTACTAAGTGGCAGTTGTAATAAACTTGTGTTCGTTAGATGATGCAGGATATATTTGGCCAATTAGATCAAATGCCCACTATTGAAAGGGCCAATGTGTAACAAAGGGTATGAGATCCCTTGCTGGAGCATTTATAAGGTTCCCATGTAGCTGACACTTCTCATAGGTTTTAGCAAATTTTATAACTTCTTTCTCCATGTCTGGCCAGTAGTATCCAGCCCTTAGTAGTTTTCGTGCTAAAGCTAGACCATTCAAATGGGATCCACAAACACCTTCATGAACCTCGAATAATGCGCATTGGGAATCCTTAGTTTCTAGGCATCTAAGCAAAGTACTATCTAAACCTCGCCTAAATAGGTCATTAGCAATGATGACGTACCATGACACAATTTGGATTAGGTTCCTTTTTCATTTCGGGAAAGATTAGCAAGGACAACTTGGTCACATAGGTAAGAGTAAATGTGGCTATAGCGAGATGAGTCAGGTCTAATAATAGAATAGACCATCTAGGACTTGGGAGAGTCATAGGCAGGATAAAGTAACTCTTCCACCAGGAATTCAAAGAGAAAATTAGATTCGTGTAGCTGTGGTATAGACGCCAAGGTGGCCATTGCATCCGCTACTCTATTTGTTGATCTGGGGATCTACTGAAATGATACAAAGGTAAAGTATTTATTGAGATCGTCCACCATTCTCTTATGAGGCATCAGTTTCTCATCTCTTGTCTGATATAGATCATTGATTTGGTTGATAATGAGTTGATAATCTCCATAGATGTTTAATTCAACAATCTTCCACTCAATGGCCAGCTTGATCCCGTTTACCAAAGCTTCATTTTCTTCAATGTTGTTTGTGCAAGGGAAGAGAATCTTGTAAGATTTTGGGATTGAATATTTTTTAGAAGTAATAAAAAGTATTCCGGCACCAGAACCATGTTGAGTGAAAGAACCATCAAAGACCATCTTCCATGATTGTTGAGTAAGGTGCATGATTGATTTATCCAGAAATTTATGGAGAGGTTGACTGTCTTCAAGTGGAGCATTAGCAAGTTGGTCTGCAATAAACTGTCCTTTGATGGATTTGCATTCCGCATATTCAATATCAAATTCCATAAGAACCATGACCCATTTAGCCAGTCTTCCTGTAAACGTTTCTTTACTGGGAATATATTTGGGTGGATCAATCTTAGCCACTAGCTTAATAGAGTGTGCTAACATGTAGTGTCTTAATTTCTGTGATGCAAAGAATAATGCCAAACAAGCCTTTTCTATGATTGTATAGTTCATTTCATAAGACACCAATTTTCTACCGATATAATATATGGCTCTTTCCTTTTTATTCTCATCCTGTTGTGCCAGAAGTGCCCCCAGTGAAGTATCTGTAGCTGATATGTATAGAACCAATGGTTTACCTTGAATTGGTGGCATCAATATGGGTGGATTAGAAAGATAATCTTTGATTTGTTTTTTATGTTGTTCACAATATTCATCCCACTTATATTGAACTCCTTTCCTGAATACATTTGTGAAGGGTTGAGCTTTGTCTGCTAGCTGAGATATAAAGCACCTTATTGATTGAAGATGTCCTTGTAAACTTCTCATTTGACTGATATTCTTGGGTGGAGGAATTTCCATTATAGCTTGGACCTTTTCAGGGTTAACCTCAATTCCTTTCTTTGAAATTATGTAGCCAAGCAATTTACCAAATGTCACTCCAAATGCACACTTTTTTGGATTTAGCCGGAGTTTGAATTTTTCCATTATGTCTAGTATAGGGCCTAGCTCTTGAATATGTGTGGATCTCTTCATAGTCTTTACTAAGTGTCATCAACATAATCTTCCATATTCTTATGCATCATATCATGAAAGATAGTAGTTACCGCTCTTTGGTAGGTTGCTCATGCGTTCTTTAGTTCGAATGGCTTGACATTCCAGCAAAAGGTTCTCCATGCACATGTGAAAGCTGTCTTTTCTTGATCGCCAGGAGCTATTTTGATCTGATTATAGATGGAGAATCCATCCATTAGTGAGTACATCTCACACCCACCAGTCATATCAACTATCATATCAATGTTTGGTAATGGAAAGTCATCCTTCGGACAAACTTTGTTGAGATCTCTGGAATCTGTGCAAACCCTAATAGATTTGTCTACCTTTGACATAGGTATTATGTTTGAAATCCATTCTGCATAGTCTATAGCTCTGATAAATCCATCATTTAGAAATTTTTCTAGCTCGGCCTTGACTAGCAGTGCCACATGAGGATGCATCTTACAATTTTTTTGCTTGACTGGTTTAACTCCTAGTGTAGTAGAGAGATGATGCATGATGAGATCAGGATCTAGTCCTAGCATATCAGAGTATGTCCACGCAAAGTTGATCTTCTTTTTTAAAAAGAGGTTGATGAAATCCTTTAACTCTTTTGTTGATAGTAATTGAGCTAAATGAATGATATGTGGTGTCTCTTGGCTTCCAATATTGATTGGTTGAGTTGGTTCAATCAATATTGAAGACCTTTCTTGGAAGTGACTTGGCAGCATATCAAGTATCTCACCTTCAGGTGCCTTAGAGAGGTTTTCACCCTTAGGTACGTCCTTTATTTTCATTATTTTTGATTCTGACGTCGCCACAATGTGGTTTTCACCATCAGATCTCTTATCTTTCTTTTTTTGATTTTTGTGACTGAGATACTTGATGTATGTTTTAGTCATGTTCTTGCTTTGCTCACTGGTGGAAGATTTCATTGGTTCCACTGCATTAAGATGGCAGGCTAGTGTGTAGACATTAGCGAATGTGGGTATATTCAAATGTTGATTATAAAGAGCACAGTCAATCAGTTCAGGATGTATCAAAGCTAAATTTTGAACAGGTTCAAGGGAGTTCATGGTACCACAATCATGACATCGGACCGACCAGTCGAGTTCTAGAAGACTACCTTGTGTATGTGTCTCGAGACCAGGAAGAGTTACAATATGATTATCGAATTTCATGTTAGAATGTATTGGACCTAACCCAACTGACCTACTCCTAGCATCGTACCCTACTTCAGACTAGACTACATACCATGGTGTAATAGTAATAGGGTCAACCGACAACATCTCAACATTCATGACAGAGTAGTCATAATATGTTGTTGAATAGTTGTTGTTATAAATAGAGCTTTTATCTGAGTTATCAGAGTCATAAGATGAAGTGTCAGACTCATCTTCAAGTGATTTAGTAAAAGTATGTATAGTATCAATACCTACATCTTTGATGTTGCAAGTTCCTTCATGATTTGGTTCATTGATCACTTGTATTTGACACACTTTTGGACATAACCTTGATGGTTCTATTAATCCTTGTCATCTTTTCCATTCAGCTTCCTCTAGACTGATGATTGGTCCTACTTCTGTAGCTTTTAATTCTTCTTTTGTAGTTCCATACCTGATTTGTCCTATCTCATTAGAGGGACAGATAGTAGGTGAAGAAATTTCTTGTGTCCTTTCTTCCTCCAACTGTTGTTCATAGTCTTCTTGTGTTTTTAGTCTGATTTCTTCTATTTCCTTTTGCATTTTAAAGTGTATCATCTCTTGTGCATCATCTATGATATCACTAGATTCTTCAAGGCTTTCTATAGTAGATGTGTCTAAGAGATGGTCTGGACCCCATTCATACTCATTTGAATCAGTTTCTGAATCATCTCCTTGTTGTCTACCAGTATATGTGACTAGAATGTTTAGTGGTGCAAAAAATTCTTTGATTTTGTCTACTTCTTCTCTCATATCCTCTGGAACTTCTACTTCCTATAGTGTTATAGCTGATATAGCTGGAACTTTATTACCATATGCTTCCTCTCTCTGGGTTGGCAATTCTTCTTGTTCATCGTCACACTCTTCCTGAGTTTGTTGAGTATTAATTTCCTATGATGTTGAAGATAGTACCTTTTTCCTCCACTTAGGTTGATGGTGAGAAGTATGTTTTTGATCTGATGAATTTCTTGGATTGTATCTCGATCTAGCTTTATCATTTGCAGACTTAGTTTGTAACTGAATAGGTTCAACAATACCTTCTTGACGCTTGCCTAGAGGACCGGTACCTGAATATCCCATGCGTTGAAGCATTTTATAGCTTGGAGCATATTGTGTCGAGGAAATCTCACAATGTCATATTTCTTTGTTTGCACTATCTTCTTTGAAAAGCCATTTGACAGCAGCATCCTCTTCTATTTCATCTACAAGGGAAGTAGAGGACTGTATAAAGAGACCATCATAAATGACTTTTAGAGTTGAAGTTTGTGGCTTCATAACCTCTGATGGTTTTCTCGACTGTCTTGGTGATGGAGGAAGAGACATTAGTGAGAGTACAAGCTCTATCTTGTAGCCATCCATGCCCGTGTTTGTGATTTTCAATTTCTTCTCTAAATCTTTCAGCAAAGATTCTGAACTTTCAGCTGTAGAGGCTTCTCTATTATGAGGAACAAAAGCATCAACACTTTGCATTAATGCATTGCAGGTATAGCTTGTATCGGTAGGAATACTGACTTCAACTCCATTATAAGGAAATTTCAACCACTGATGATGTGTAGATGGTACTACTTTTATTTCATGAATCCATGGCCTTCCTAGTAAGATGTTGTATGAAAGAGGAAGGTCAAGGACCTGAAAGATGACATCTCTTTCCACAGGTCCTACCCTGATTGGTAATAGTACAAGACCTTTAGAGTTTCTTTCTTCTTCATCATAAGCTTTAATTTTTATTTTCTTTGTTGGATCGATAATATTTTTAGAAAATCACAGTTGTGTCAATAGATTGTAGGTACAAATATTCAACCCAATGCCTCCATCTATCAAAACACATTTAACTCTGTGTTTATGGATCATAGCTTCAATGTGTAATAGTTGGTTATGCTGGTGATTCAGTGAGTTATCATCTTCTTCAGAGAAAGTGAGGTAATGAGGCAAAGTCAGGTCACCCACCATAGATTGAAACCGATCTACATCTAAATCTTAAGGGACACTAGTGGTGAGCAAAGTCTTGTCCAGGATCTCTCTATGAGAAGAAGATATCTTAAGTAGTTCCAAAATGGAGATTTGAGCATTAGTTCTTTTCAATTGTTCAACAATTCTATAACCAGGAGAGGATGATGAAGCTAGTTGTTTTTATTTGGTCGTGATTGTATCTATTTGTCTGTTTGAAGGAGTTGGTAGGTTTGATGTTGTTTGAGTGAAAGTTGAGGAACTATCTCCTTGGAGAGTAACCTTCTTTTAAGCGTGGGTCATAGCATTAGCAGTTTGTGCTTGACTTTGTTTATCTTTGATTATGATCACATTGCAATATTCAAGTTGGGAAGATTCAATCATGTTGATCACGTTGTCATTGTTAGTGTAGGTATAATTGACTCTAGCACCTCCCTTGGATTTTGAGGAATCTCCCTGTTCATAGGTTGGTAAGGGAACTTTAAAGGCCTTATGATCAACATTAGTCGCATGATTTCCAACAATGATTTTTCCAGCATCGATGAGATCTTGAATTTCAAGTCTGAGCTTCATGCAGTTGTTTGTGTTATGTCCCTTGTTCCAATGGTAGTCATAGTACTCATTTTCTCTCCACCATTTGGGTTTAATTTCTGGATCATATGGTCTAGAATTGTCTAGAAATGTTATCAGATCATTTGCCAATAAATTTTTAAAATCTAATTCATATGATTCATCTAGAGGAGTAAAATCATGCTTAGGTTTTGAAAGCCAAGGTTTCTCTTTAAACCATATACTTGATTTTTTTGGCAGATTTTCTGTTGCAGTTTCAGCTGCCTTGAGTGCTTGCGTGTCACTAGACAAGTTAAATATGTTTTTTCTTTAATAGTGTCTACCACTCCATCAATAACAACGTTTTTGTTGTTATCTTTGTCGTATTTCCAGTATTTGTTATTTTCTTTAGAACTAGAACCTTGCGATGTTTTTTTCCAAAGTGATATATCCCCCTTTTTTATAAGCACATCTTCCATTCCGAGGGCACTATCTACCATTTTCTTGAATAAAGGATGTACTTGCATCTGGATATTGTATTTCAATTCAGGGATTAAGTTGTTGACAAAGATATCCATCATCTCAAAATCTGGAATAGTCTGTGAATATCTAGAGAACATCTTTCTCCATCATTGGAGAAAAGTGAGAAAGGGCTCTCTTGTTTTTTGTTTGTTATTGCAAAGCTCTATCATAGTGATTGGGTGATGAATGTTATAGGAGTATTGTTGTAGAAATAGTTGGATTAATTCTTCAAAAGTTTTTATTCCCATAGGTAGACTTGAGAACCATTTCATAGCTTGCCCCCCTAAACTTCTCGGGAAAAGGCGCATGAGATACGTTTGGTCGTGCATGAACTCCATACATAAAGCACAAAATTCTTTGATATGATCTTGAGGATTTGTATTCCCATCATATTTGTCAAACTTAGGCATTTCTACTTTTAAGGGAAATGGAGGCATGTAAAGGTTTCTATCAAATGGGAATGGGCATATTGTGTCCAGAGAATATTGTTTTGGTGATTTATCCTTGTTTTTCAGTTCTGTGATCTTAGTTCGTAACACTTGTAATTGTTTGTTTACCATTCCCAATGGTGTCTCTTCCTCTTTAGTGATGAGGGTCTCCACATCATAACTAATAGGAATTTTAGCGCCTTGTTTTGCTAGTTCTAGAAAATAGTCTTCTTTTTCTCTAGCCATGATAACCTTCATCATTTTTTAGAAATCTTTATCCTTTTGACATTTATGTATATCAATTTCTGGAGGTTTAGAGGCTTCAGATTCACTTGATGAGGAATCACTATTGGTATCATGGATACTGATATCGTCATAAGTTTTGTGTTTAGCATCTTGTTTTTCTTGCCTTTGTCTAGACACGGTGGGAGATAGGGGCTGACCAAAGATTGGTAGATCATAAACTGGTATTTGTGATGATGACAGTCTATTTGGGACAAGTTTTTCTACAAAGAATGGATTGTCTTTTTATGAAAAATATGTTCCTTTTCCTTTGTCTATTTTGTTGCGAGAACTTCTAGTTTGAATAGGCATTTACAACCGATGGGACCGAGAGCTAGATGTGTTTCAGAAGTCAAGATAAAATTGTAGCTAGTTGTTCGTCTACCGTAGTGATTGAGTGAAGTAACTAAGATCTAGTTTGGTTTTATGAATGATCAATCCTATGTAAGACGTTATCTAAGTTAACTAAGGTTTGATAAGATGTTGATTTAACTAGCTTAGAGATGATCGACAAAATCATGCAATGCAATGGCAGGGGTACACTATCAAGACTACTTATGCTCAGGAGGATGATAACCAGTTTTATGCTCGTTGTAGACTATTTTAGGCAAGTTTGACTATTCTTGACTGACAAAATCAGAGATTCGTACGACAGGTTTTACAGGACCAGACAACAATGTAATAGCTTCAGGACAATGACAATAGTATTTCGTACGAGTTGTTGCCTAAGACCATACGACAGATGGGTATGTCTAAAATGACAAACTAATAAATGAAATGTTTGATCATACGACACAGAATTTAGGCTAAAATGATAATTCTCAGAACCGGATGACAAACAATAAGGGCTCGTACGACATAGGATGAAGGCTCAAACGACAGACTATTAGGACTGATGGAATATCGTACGACACAGAAAATGAAACAAGACGATAAATCAGAAGACTCATATGACTGTTTACTAGATAGAGGCTAAATTCTGAGTTTTCAATGACTAAGTATGACCAGTTTTGAGGCAAACTGAGTTTTCACTGATTGATGAGGACCAATTTTTGATATAGGACTGATTTTCAATGACCAACAGGGACTAGTTTTTATTGACACTGGTAGAATTTATCACTGAGTTGTTTGTTGTTTTCTCCAGTTTTGGCATTCCAGTTTTAGTTTTAGGGATGAAAACACAAAAAACACATAATATGAATAATAAATCCAATCACAACATGCAAACCCTATGGAAATTGGTGAGAGAAGAAAACCTTTGCTTGTAGACTCAGATACACACCCAATAGCTAATCAGAATATGATTGTTGAGTCTCACGCAATGGATTCTCAACGTCATATTAGCCAACTCCAAATGCTAATGGGGGCATGAAATGATAAGTATCTTGGGAGAGTTGCTATCTCTCTTGCACAAATATTATCCCCCATTTTGAAGGTGAACCAGGTAGCTTCTAATTTTAATTGGAACTAGTAAGGGATCCATTTGGTGCGTCGAGGTATAAACTCAATTAAGAGGTCTCTTAGCCTTGAAAACCAAGGTTTAATATACCCAAAGGTATACAGGAGAACTCTTCCCGAGCACTTTCATTGACTTGATTTTCATCAAATCATGTTTGTTTTGTAGTGGGTTGGAGTACTTGGTGTTTAGTCATTCCCACTTGGGTCGTTCCCCTCTCACCGGTCGTAATGGCTATAGAATTATTAGCTCCTCGGGAGGGCAGGCCCGCTAAAGATATACAAATCTCAAACTTAAAGAAAATGCCTCAAGGGTCTAAATTTCTGATTGTCTATACAGACAAGAGCATACTCTCCTACCTCTCAGAATTTTCTTAAAACACGAAATAAAAATTTGTTCTTTAACCAAATAGCAAGTTAGGTGCCTAAAAAATAAATTTAATGAATACACAATGTTTTCTCGAATCTCCTCAGGCAACCTGCAAAGACAACGAATCAATAGTCATATTGTCTTTGTTCTTTGACAGGCGTATGTGTGATTGATAAATTCTTTGACAAGCATTCTACAAGAAACTGGTAAGGCTGTAAAAATTCTTCAGATAAACAGATAACTAGCCAGGGTCAGCGTCAGTGAAATCAAAATTGAACAGAAAACCTGAAAAATGAAACTTATTTTTTAACCCAACAGAATACAGAATTGTACGACAATTCTCACCGACTCGTAGGATAATTCGTACAAGATCATATGATAATTGCAGTTTGTCATTCTGGCATATAGGAAATGTCATACGATACTATGCAGAAAGTGTACGAAAAAAATCTGAAAAGTCAAAAATCTGAAAAAATAAATAAATAAACAGTTAGTCTTGGAGATCAAAAAAAAAAGTAGTCTTTTGTCCCACGGTGGGCGCCAAAAATGTGTGTGTGAAAAGTGTACCTGTATCTATATCTGGAATACACAACACTTCAATTAAGTCATTAGATGCATGATTAGTAAAGCAATAATCAATGAATAATAAACCATTACAAATTGACCCATTTCCTTCTAGTAGATGCGAGTTTAGATTGCTCTCAGATTGCTAAGCTATCCAATGACTAGACAACACCTAAACGAATGATTTTTAAATCTATATGAGCATGAATATGAGCTAAATGGATGCAAGATTTAAGCTAGATATGCAAGGTTAATCTAACATGATTTAAGCAATATATAAATATTTAAGCTAAATGATTTAAGCAATATGAAATAACTAATATGCAATATCTCAATGCAAATTCTCGATGAACCTAGAGAAAAACAGCATAATAACAATATAATCTCCAAGATCCTTGAATGAGAGATGAGACCCTGAATTTGTAGAAAATTCAAAAAGAAACCAAAGGCTGAGATCGAATGATGATGAGCGGTCAAAATTTTCCAAGAGGAAGCACAATCTAGGTGAATTGATGTGATTGGCTGCTTTTCTCAGTTTTAAAGGAAATTGAACTGAAATTAAGATAAAATCAGGAAAAAACTGATTTATTCTCTATTTCATTCAATTTTAATATTTAATTGTTTTAATTGCTTTCTCTGAGATTATTTATCAATTTTTAATTTGGTTCCCAAGATTATCTCCATTTGATTTCTTTTCTCAAATTTTAATTCTTTTTTTGTCAATTAATTCATTTTTTGATGATTTAATGGCAAATTGATTTATTTAATTAAATATGCTAGGATATTTAATAAAATAAATAGGATAATTATTTACAAATGATTTACTTGGAATGATCAATTAATTAAATAAATATTTAAATAATATTGGTTGATTAATTTTGCCATGTGACATTTGATGATTAAAGAATTAATTAATGTGCTCAAGGTTGATTTAACTGCATTTGGTTAGGACCTTGGTGATGTTGTCGATATTAGGGGCTCATGGTTTAGATGACCATTTTTAGGGTATTACAATACTACTAATATGCATAATTTTGAGGACCTCGTTTATATTGATGCATGTTTTGAAGGTTTTGATTTGTGCCACCATATTGATAATTATATTAAGGTATTTGAGATCCTCCTTCATATGGATTGTATCCATAATTATGGTAACCCATTCCTTGGGTCAGAGCAACCCTAGGTGGTTGGTAATTATTGGTTGATACAAGAGGGATTCTCATTCGGGTTGTTTCTTGTGCCATAAATGATTGAGTATTCTGATTTGATACATTATTGGTAGATGTAACTACATGGGACAGTGGATTGACAGTCATGGTAGATTGCATTAGAGTGTTTGTCATTGGCATGCTCTATTGTACTTGAGAGGACACGTTAGTACAAATTATTTGTTGCGAGTGTTGTGGTATATTATTCTGAGATAAAGGAATATTATTTATTTGAGATATTAATTTTAACACCTTATGAGCTAGAATGTCTCTCTATCTTATCAACTTCAAATTTTTAACTTTAGCCAACATATCTTTTATCTGATCTTGCAGTTCTTGTTCAGTGGGTTCATTTTATACATTTGGTGAGGTAATCTAATGTACTTGACTAAAATGTAATCTTTGGACATTTGGTGAGCTAGAAAAACTAGGAGGAGTGTTAGGTTTTTGGTGTACTTTTTCTAAACTAGATCCTTGATTTGATGTTTCAGCATGGTATTGATCCCTTTTCTCATTATATGTTGTTGCAACTTGAGCTAGAGTCATTTCTTCCTCAAATTGTTTTTGAATCTCATTCTCGACTATTGTGACACATTCTACAAGAGGGTATTGGTAATATTAGTCTACCCTTTCTACAAATTTCCTTTGATCCATTGATGAGTTGTTATGTTTTTCAATGGTATCAATGGGTGCAGTACTTATATTATTTGAATCTTTCTTACTTTGATTCTTGTGGTTTTTTTTTCTGCTTGATCTTTATAGGATTAATGGGATGTACCTGGTTTAATGATCTTCGTGCAAAAATACAAATTTTGAACTTTAATCCAAAGATTTTCTAGGAGTCACCACCCTTGAAAGGGAATACAATGGAAAAATACCTTAAAGTTCTAGGACTACTTATAAACAGTCCTCCGGAGAGTTGCTAATATGTTGGTTCCAAAAATTGAAAGTTTGTCAAACACTAAGAGTATGTCAGGCTCTATGGTCAAGTTTGACAATTAAGTTTGGCCAACAAACAAAATGAACCAGTATGGTTGCAATTCTCTGCTCTTCAGGCTTCGTTTGGCCTAGATGGGTATACCTTGAGAATAGATATAGAAAATTATAGTTATATAGATAATGTTTTTAGCATATGATCTACTAATATAAAATTTGGTTTCTACTCCCATGACAATAAAATAAAGGGAATTAAATGAATGTATGTAATTTAAGTTTTTGTGACTAGTGTCTTCCTTCCACTAGGCAATGGAGTCAATTTCTACTTCCTCAATGGTTCTGCATCACTCTGTTAGAGAATTTTTACATCCATAAATTATGTGTTCCCTTAATTAAATGAGTTGTATTTTGCTACTATGACATATCTGATTGAATTTAATCCCTCCTTGAGAGAACCAAGAAAATAAATTGTAAAGACATACTTTTTTAATCAATCTAAGACACCCTTGGTATTCAAATCAATATGACACATAAATTACATATATAGAGATATCAAACAACCTTGGTTAAATTAACCAATATAACAGATGAAACCAAATTCAAAAGCATTCAATTGTGGCTCTCTTTATAGAGAGCAAACAAGCTTCCAACTACTGCCTCAAAAGTCACATCACTTCATAATTATAGAATTAAAAGTTTGTTTGAAACAGTAATATAAAGAAAAACATAAAATAATAAATCAAATAGTGCACATCTATAGTCTTCAATCTCCTGAGGAATTCTCATGGCTATGGTCAACCTGGAAAAATGTTCACCTTGTCTCTTGGATGTCACTTGATCTTTTCTAGTGTCTTCATTATTATCTTGTAATGAAAAGATTTACAGCTCCGAGGTGATCTATGAATTTGTAGATATTGTAGGTGTTAACATTTAGAATCAAATGATTCATGGGATACTACAAAGAACACATGTTTTCTATATTTCCTACCACATTACCTTCATCATTCATGTTCTACAAGGACTCATGCAACATAGTTGCTAGCTTTTCCTTACATTCTTCTTGTGTTATTATTATGCCTTCATAATCCATAAAAAGTGGCAGGTCCACATCCCTCTTCTCATTTAAGTAGTTCAAGTCTGTAATTATTTCTTCATGGAACTCCTGATGTTTCCTCAGTCATTTATGCATGTAGGGAAATTGGGCAACAAAAATGAAAAGGTAGGATTCAAAAGACCCACACACCAATGAGACTCATGGTGCAAGTATAGGAACTATTTAAAATAGTTCAACTTCCCAAGGGATGTCCCATTGTTCTCTATCTTATAGGATCCCTAAAGTCAATGGTTTTTCTCTCATATCACTGAGCAAAGTGACTTAGGAATGACAACTCCAAGAATGAATGATGTTTGATTTATATGCATGAATGCATTCTAAGATGTATGATATTGAATCTATGATGATTAAGCTAGCATAAAGATGATGATAAGATTAGAAAATTATCCTACCAATGATATACTACTCTAACAAGAATATTCTATGATATATTAAAATGCTTCTAAATGTTATTATGATGATTTAACAAAGAGAGGCTAAATACTTAGTAATTAGACTATGATGTGGATGCAAGAGAGATTGTTGATTGAGCAAAAATGACTATAAGTTTAATGCACAAAGAATTTATTGTGAAAATGAAGAATGAGAGCTCTATTTATAGGGAAAATAGGGCGATGGATGATCAAGATTGAATAATCTTAACAAGGGCCAGGATTGAAAGTTAATCAATCCATGTTCACAATTCTCAGCAATCAAATGGTGACAATTGTCAACAAGAGGTTTCTTGAGAGGAGATGAAAGAATCATTAAATGCTTGAGAAGACATGAAGTTTACCCTAGGAGGTAAGGGTTAAGGTTAGGTTAGGGTTATCCAATGGATAAAGCTTTTACCCAAGTGGTAAACTCTTGTGCAAGGGTTAAAGGGATAACCAAGGTTAAAGAAATGAATACTTGATGAGATCCTTGGGTTAGATGAGGTTTGAGTTAGAGAGAAAGTCTCTAATCATGCAAGAAGGTTGAGCTAACCATTAATGGTTATGTAAGAGCCTTAAATGGTTTGGAAGACTTTGAGGGTTAACTTGTTGAGGACATAAATCCTTTAATGGTAATTGAAGACTTTGGAGGCTTTGAGAAGTGACTTCTCTTTGCTTAGGAATGTGAAAATAATTAGGAGATGAATTAGGCTAAATTGGAAGTGATTAGAAGAATCTAGAAGGGGTAAGTGGGAGATGTAGGAAAATACAAGTGAATGGAGGAGGATTTTAATTAAAATAAAATTACTTTATTTTAACAAAATAGATGCGACTTGCACAAATACAAGTGGGTGTTTTAAATAAATAAATTAGATTTATTTATTTACAATGATCAATTTAATTAAAAAAGGAGAAATGGGAATTAATTAAATAGAGTATTTTATTTAATTAAAGGCTAGAAAAGGTTTAGGTGAACTTAATTAAATAAATTGAGTAATTGATTTAATCAAATAGATGAATATGAAGAAATTAATTAAATAGAATTTAATTAATGGAGGAATAGAGTTAAAAATAAATATTAAATATCTATTTAGGAAAGTGGTCAAATTTATACGTCTACATTTTGCCCCTCTTTGAAGTGACGTGTGTGCACATGTTGATTCAAAGAAAAACACTCAATTTGTCATCAAAATTTTTGATAGGATGTTGTGGATATTAAAAATTGATTTTGATATAAAAATTTGATATGACGTTGGTGTCAATATGAAACTAATATGAAATTGATATGGAGATTTGATATGATAATGGCCCCTCAGGAGATCGTTTGTGCACTAAAGGCATGAATGATCTATCGAAAGAAGAGGAATGTTATTTGAAAGATAGAAGAGTGGATAGTTGATGACATGCATGGGTTTTATAAGATTGATCAAATTGATTGGATTGATAGAATTGAGATGAAGTCTGGTTTCAGGAATGACACCGCCTGTATAAGACAAAGATGATCAAAGCATCTAGTTTCAGGAACGATATATCCTATATAAGACCTGATCAAAACGTTTTGTGTCAGGAAAGATAAATCATGTATAAGACCTGATAGAATGGATTAGATGAAATGGATTGATAGAATTGATAAGATTGAGATCAAGTCTAGTTTCAGGAACAATATATCCTGTATAAGACCTAATCAAAACATCTAGTGTCAGAAAAGATACATCTTGTATAAGACATGATAGATGAGAGTTGAATGAATGATGAAGATATGGAAGTGAATAAAGATTTCATGATGATGTGATAGATATGCATGTGAGGGATACAATGATGAATGTGACTAGATGATGATGATGAGATGTATCTTGAAAATGAGATGTATGATAATGATAATGATGTGGGATGTATCTTGAAAATGAGATGTATGATAATGATAATGATGTGAGATTTATCTTGAAAATGAGATGTATGATAATGATAATGAGGTGAGATGTATCTTGAAAATGAGATGTATGATGATGATAATGTGGTGAGATGTATGATAATGAAAATGATGTGAGATATATCTTGAAAATGAGATGTATGATAATGATAATGATGTGAGATGTATCTTGAAAATGAGATGTATGATAATGATAATGATGTGATACTAACACAAGATTAAAATGATATGCAACTAAATGCAAGTTTTAAAATCATATGCAACTAAATGATCACTTTAATTTTATCGTTGTCATTCATGTTTAGTCACTCATTTGTGCTTTGTTTTGTTTGTCATCATTTAAATTTTGATATGTTGAAAGTTAAAAAGCATCGAGGTATAATTGAATCAAGACGACCTGAGTGTTGCTTGCGTAAAATAGACAAGAGTTAACCATTTGCATGTGCAAAGTGGAAAATGTATTGAATGATATGTTTCCAATCATGTCTCGAGACAAATTTGCACCATATGAATGATTGCCTCACAAACAGAAAACCAAAGAAAAATATTAGATTCCTTCGTCGCTTCTCTAGCTCAATACATCCTTGAGTAGCTCGGGAGATCTAATGATTCAAAATTTGAAGATACAAAATAGTCAAAACTTCATGCCCAAATTAATCAAATCATAATTCAGAAAATCATCCACCATGTGTGTGTTAAAGTTGTGGTTGGATAATTGTCTTGTTTTCTAGCCTAATGAGCAGTTTTTGACATAGGTTCTCTAGTATGTTGTGATCCCTATTTGTTGTCTAAATGCTAAAGTGAGAGGAATCTTGCCCCTAGGCATAGATATTTATCAATGTGGATATACACATTGATCACCAAGCCATGGTGGGATATGATATAGATAAGTATTTATAGATAATCAAGGACAGTGACTACGCTAAGTATGTCTGGGGTAATGTTGTGTGAACAAGTGTGTTGGTGATGGCTTTTAGCTGAGACTAGATGGATCAAAGATATGAGTATTGATAGATAGAGGAGTCATTCTCTCACAAATAGCGCCTGTTGCTAGGTTTTCACTACTTGTTTTTATTGCACTTTTTGGTTTGTTTTTTATTTTTTTGTATTTTTCTAAATGTTTTTATTTTTTTGTATTTTTGGCTTTTTCCATGCATTGGACGACTCAAGTGTAGAATTTCTTTAGATGGATACTGTTGGTTGGTTCATCAAGCATGTCCCCTTCTAAAGTTGACAACTAATATGCGCCTAATTTGTAAGTTGATACGATGACAAAGGGACCCAACCAGTTAGGTTCAAACTTCCCCTTCTTTTCTCAATCTTGTTGATTTTTGGGATTTTCCTTTAGTACGAGATCACCGACTTTGAAAGCCCTCAGGATGACTTTGTGATTATATCTTTTGCATATGCACTTCTGATATGCCTTGAGATGGTCATAGGCATGTTGTCATTTTTCATCAAGAAGCTCCAGTTCTTGTAACTTTTTTACTCGATATTCCTCATATGGTATGAGGCCCTTCAAAGATACTCGAAGAGATGAAAATTCTACCTCAAGTAGTAGAATTACTTCTAAATCATACACTAATGAATAAGGCGTAGGTAGCCTTTGTAGGTGTTTGGATACTAGTCTTGTATGCCCAAAGTGTCGGATTGAGTTGTACATGCCAGTCCTTGCCCGCATCATTTATTGTTTTCTTGAGTATTTTCAGGATTGTTTTATTGGATGCTTCTGCTTGAGCATTCCCTTGTGGGTAGTATGGTGTGGAGAACTGATCTTGTATTTTGAATCATTCACATAGCTCTAACATATCTTAATTCTTAAAAGGACGTCCATTGTCTGTGATGATGGAACAAGGAATGTCATAACTCCAAATGAGATAATTGAGAATGAATGAGGAGATATGTTTTCTAGTTACAATGATCATCGAGATAGCTTAAATCCACTTTGTGAAACACTTTGTTACAGTAATAATGAACTTATGTCCATTTAAAGAAGAAGGATGAATTTTCCCTACTAAATCAAGTCGCCATTGACAAAAAGGCTAAGATGTGGTGAAGGGATGCAGCTCCTGTGCTGGTGCATGGATAAGATTGCTGTGAATTTGACATTGAGGATATTTCTTTGCAAATTGATAGGACTCTCTCCATTGTCAGCCAATAATATCTCATTCTCAGAAGTTTCTTGGTGAGAGTAGGACCACTTGAATGCGTACCATAGATACCCTCATGAAGCTCATGCAAGGCCAAGTCAGATTCCTTACAATCAAGGCATTGAAGAAGAGTACCATCTAGACCTCGACAGTAAAGTGTGTCAGCGGTTAAGGTATAGCGAGCGGCTTGCCGGATGAAGTTGTATTTTTGGTTGTGAGATAGGTTGAGTGGAAGAGTATTTTTTTTGAGATAATCATAGATTGTCCCATATAGAGGTGAATTTGAACTGATTAGGGCATAGATGACTTGAAATGCAGAATTGTTGTAGGTTGGGGAAAACAATTGCTCTACCAAGAACTCGTAACGACTCCTTTTAGCTAGAATTTGCAGTAGTGAAGCGATAGTGGTCATTGCATCGGCAACTCTGTTGTCCAATCTTGGTATTTTCTCAAAGGTGATATGTACAAAATACTATTTGAAATCATCCACCATTCTCTTGTAAGGCATTAGCTTATCATCCTTTGTTTGATAGTCATTGTTGATATGATGATGACATTGAGAATCCCCATAGACTCTCAATTTTGTGATTCTCCATTCCACAACCATTTTGATTATTATTACTAGAGCTTCATACTCAGCAATGTTGTTGGTGCATGGAAACATCAATCTATAAGATTGTGGAATTGTGTGTCCTTTTGGAGTGATGAAAAGGATGTTGGCACCCAATCCATGTTGCGTATAGGATCCATTGCTTGGGTGTGATGGTGAGTACATCCATGTCTGGAAATTCCACCTGTAGTGGTTGTTGATCTAGTAGTGGTGCTTCAGTCAGTTGATCTAGAATTACCTGTCCTTTGATAGCCCGATGTTTTATGTATTTGATATCAAACTCATGAAGAATCATCACCCACTTAGCCAATCATCCTGTAAGAGTTGTTTTGCTGAGTAAATAATTGAGAGGATCATTTTTTGCTACCAGCTTGATTGTATGGGCCAGCATATAGTGGCGGAAATTTTGAGAGGCAAACACCAATGCTAATCAAGCCTTCTAAATGAATATATAATTTAGTTCATATCTGTTCAAAGTCCTATTGATGTAGTAAATAGTTTGTTCCTTGCCTTCTGGATCTTCTTGTGCTAGCACTGCCCCCAATGATACTAATGTTGTTGATATATAGAGAATGAGCGTCTTACTTGCTATTGGAGGTACCAAAAATGGCAGATTCATCAGATATTGTTTGAGTTGATGAAATGATTCCGCACACTTGTCTTCCCATCTAAAAGGTATATTCTTATGAAGCAAATGATTGAATGGTAGGCATTTATTTGCTAGTTGAGCTATGAATCGTTTGATGGATTGCAGCCATCCCTGCAGAGATCTGACTTGGCTAATGTTTCTGGGAGATGGCATTTGCATGCTAGCCTGTACCTTTGCTGGATCTACTTCAATGCCCTTTTCTAATACAATGTAGCCTAACAATTTGCCTGATGTGACACTGAAGACACACTTCTGAGGGTTTAGTTTGACCTTGAATTGCTCCAATATTTGACAGATTTTACCTAATATGTCTAGATGTTTTGCTTGGGTGAATGATTTAGCCAGCAAATCATCCACATAGTCCTCCATGAAGGTATGCATCATATCATGGAAGATTTTCGTCATGGCTCTTTGATAAGTTGCCCCAACATTTTTCAATTTGAAAGGTGTGACGTTCCAATAATACGTTCCCCATGGACAAGTGAATGCAGTTTTATCTTGATCCTTTGGAGCTATCTTGATTTGATTATAGCCAAAGAAACTGTCCATTAATGATAACATTGTGTGGTCTGTTGTTAGATCCACAATTATGTCAATTCTTGGTAAAGGAAAGTCATCCTTTGGACATGCTTTGTTGACATCTCTAAAATCTGTGCATACTCTGATGCTTTCGTCAGGTTTTGAAACTAGTACAATATTTGATATCCATTCAGCATAGTCTATAGGTTGGATGAATCTGACATCTAATAACTTCTTTAGTTCTACTTTGACCAATAATGCCACATGCGGATTCATCTTTCTTAATTTTTGCTTGACCAGCTTAGCTCCTAGAGCGATGGATAAGTGATGCATGTTCAGGTTTGGATCTATTTTGGGCATATCAGCATATGATCAAGCAAAATTGATTTGCTTTTCCTTGAAGAATTTGATAAAATCTGGTTGTTCCTCTTCTATCAGTGATTTTGCTAGATGTATGGTTTTTCTTTAGTACCAATGTTTATTGATTTTGTTGGCTCAATCAGTATAGTTGACCTTTCTTGATAATGTTCAGGAAGAGTGTCAAGTCTCCCATCTTTAGGTTCCTCAAAAAGGTTTTCACCTGCAGATGTGTCCTTTATTTTTACTTTTTTGTGATCTAATACCGCCATTGACTGGTTTTCACTATTAGATCCCTTGTTTATTTTATTTTTGCGACTGAGAGACTTGGCACTCCCTTGATTGCAGGTATCATTATTTTGTTCACTGGTAGAGCATGTTTCTGGGTTGACTGAACATAGATACTGGACAATGGATTTATCATCTGGGAATATTGGTATATTATGTTGTTTAGGTTCTTCCCAGTCTATGAGATCGGGATATACGAGTGGTAAGGAGTCATTTGGTGGGTTGAGATAAGTCGTGGTAAGTATCATGATAGAGTCATCATTATAGTTCTTTGGGATATTGGTTAGGTCTATGATATTTTCAAGGTCTTCGATGGTATTATCTTCAATGTAGCCTTGTTCGTATTGTCGTTGCTCGTTCTCACTAGCCTCGTAGATATGTCGTGGTCCAAATTCAAGTGGTCGAGATTCTGAGCCTTGTCCCTCTTGAGAAAGGGAGGTGTATGAGTGGATGGTATCTACCTCAATATCTTTAGTAACATTTGAACAGCTACCCCACTCATATTCATTAGAATCGGTTTTAGAATTACTGTCCCAAATTATCTCACTGCTTCTAATGGGTATGTTGTATGATGAGAATAGATCTCTGACAATTGATACCAATTTTGTAGCTTTTTCTAATTTTGAATCAAAGCCTGATTGTACTCTTTGCATTTGTTCATACATTGTTTCTCTTCAGCAAGTAGTAATTTCTTTGGGTGGTGGTTCTACCTCAGTTTGATTAGGTTCTTGCACATGATGCGCTTTCTTATAAGAGGCTTCTTGTCTTTGAATGCCCAGTTCTTCTTGTAGTTTCTCATTTTCTTGATGTTCTTTCTCTTTCCTTGTCGTTTATGTTGCTTGGTGTAGTGTTGCTTGCCATGAGTTTTCATTATATTTTTTCTTTGCTCTCCACTGAGGTTTTCGATGGTTTTTTTGTTTCTGCATAGGTGCTATTTGTTGTTCATACCCCAGTCTTGTCTTGTCTTGTGCAAATTATGAAGGAAGTTGTAAGGGTTCTATTATGCCTTCTTGGCGCTTGCAAATAGGTCCTCTGCTATTGTATCCCATCCATTGCATGATTTAGAACCCTTTTCCATATTGTTGTGTTGGTATTGCCACATCTATGGCAGCTGCTCTAACTTCTTCTTCATCCTTATATAGCCAACTAAGGATGTCTTTCTCTTCTTATTCATCGGCCAGTGTGCCTAGTTGGATAAATTTGCCATCAAACTTGGTGATGCGTTGTGTTGCTTGATGTGTTGATGTCGAAGGTTGTCCATAAGATTTCGGTGATATTGGCAATTTTGATATACATAGGGGTTCAAATGAGTATGCCCCCATGCCATGGTCCTTGATTTTCATCTTTTGCTTGAAGTCTATGGATAGATACTTGAGCTTTTCTTGATGATGATTGGATGTTGAAGAAGCTTGGGCCTCCCTGTTGTGTGGAACCAGGCTATCTTGAGGGGGCCCCATAGCATTGCAATGTTGAAAAGGGTTATTATCTGCAGATATGGAAATTTCCTATCCATTGTATGAGAACTTGATACATTGATGGTATGTGGAAGGCACTACTTGCATTTCATGGATCCATGGATGACCCAATAGTATATTGTATGTCAAGTCTATGTCCAAGACTTGGCACATGGTGTCCTTTTGTATCGAACCTACCTGAATAGGTAGTATTACCATTCCTTTGGATGACCTCTCTTCATGATCATAAGCTTTGATGGTGATCTTCTTGTTCGGATCAATAGACTGCTCAGAGAAGCCCAATGCATGGATAATCTTTAAAGTACAGATATTGAGACCAGCTCCTCCATCTATTAAGACTCTTTTCACTCAATGTTTATAGACTAAGACTTTGATATAGAGTGGAGTGTTATGCGGATGATTCAAGGAGACATCATCATGTTTGGAAAAGGATAGGTTATGAGGCCCTGTCACATGAGCCACCATGGCTTGTAATCGATCAATGTCCAAATCATTTGGAATGTTTATTTCGATAAGTGCTTATTCCAAGATATCTTTGTGTCTTGGCGAGAGTTTGAGCAACTCAAGTATGGATATCTGAGTGGGAGTTCTTCGTAGTTGATCAACTAAGTTATATTGAGTCTTGGGGAGGGTTGTGGATGTTGATGTGTTTCCTTTTAAGACATACTTTTGCGCTCTGGTTGTCACATTTATCGATGCATGTTCTTGTTTGTCCTTGATTTTTATGACAATTACTTGATTGTCATATGTTGATATGTGATTGATGGTGTTCTCGTAAATGTGATTTATACGAGCTCCTCTAGTATCATTCGATGTTGAAGCTCCTCCCTTGTTGTAATTTGGAAGAGGATTTTTAAAGGCTTCATGGTCACCATTAATTTTGTGACCATCAACTATTAAATAACCTCAATTGATCATGTCATGAACGATGTTCTTTAGCCTCATGCAATCATTGGTGTTATGTCCTTTGTTTTGATGAAAATCACAGAAGTGTGTATCATTCCACGAAGGCGGTTTGATCTGGGGTTCAAAGTTGTTCGTGGCTGGCAATGTGATGATCTTATTCACCAAGAGTTCTCAAAACGTTGATTCTAAAGTTTATCCTAATGGTGTGTAGACACATCGATATGGGAAAGTATTGGTGTTGCCTCTCTGGTTTGCGTTATTCCCTTGGTTAATGTTGTTGCCTTGGTTAGTGTTGTGGCCTTGGTTAGCAGTGTTGCCTTGATGATTTTTGTTGGTGTTCGATGTTGAAGTTCCTTGATTGGCATTTTGCGGATAAGTGTTAGTGCCTTGATTAACACTTTTTTGATCTTTGTTGGATGGTGGGTTACCTGATAAAGCCAATACTGGTTGTTTAGACTACACATTGTTGGCACCAACTACCCTATCATTAACAATGTTTTTGTTCATTGTCCAAAATCTGGATTTGTCTAAAGTGTTTTTATTGTTAAAGGGGTTAGTGCTTGATGAATTAACACCTTCCTTAAAGAACTTCAATGTTCCTTTCTTGATGCAAGCTTCCTCCACTTGGATTTCATTTTCTATCAATTTGCCAAAAGATGGTATACATTGGAGTCTGAGTTGATAACTCATTTCACTATTTATATTATCGATGAACATTTCCATCTTTTCCTTCTCAAGCACATCTCGAGGATATCTTGAAACCATGCATCTCCATCGTTGAAGAAATACCATGAAGGTTTCATTGTTTTTTGTTTTGTGTTACACACATCTAGCATGGTGATTGTGTGTTGAATGTTATAGGAGTATTGTGTTATGAATTTGTTTACCAACTCATCAAATGATCTAATGGGAGGTGTGAGTTTAGACAACCACTCCATTGTTTGTCCTCCCAAACTTCTTGGGAATAATCTCATTAAGTGTCATCGTGAGAAAACTCTAGGCTCATGGTACAAAATTCTCAAACGTGATTACAAAGATCACTTTTACCATCATACTTGTCATACTTTGGTATATCTCAATTTGGGGGAAAAGGTACCATGTTCAATCTCCTATCAAAAGGATAAGGACAGATTTCGTCCAAGGAGTATCGCATTGTAGTTCCTTGTTGCATGTCCTACATTTGTCTTTGCAACATTTGGAGTTGTGCAAGAGCAACTATGGGCGCATTTGTCCTCCGAGGGAGAAATTCCCTCCATTCATTAAGATTGCCCCGATTGCGAGTATGGTCTTTCTCATGGGTGTTGTCTTGTTCGTGAGTGCGATCTAGGTTGCGTATGTTTTCTAGATCGTGTTTCTCTTCTTCTCTTCGATGTTCTTGATAGGCATAATTTCTTGATCTTGTTCTCAAAATTCTCTCATCTATATTCCCAAAATTCTCTCATCTATATTCCTTAAGTTTTTTGTATCAAAATCTTTAGGAATGTTGACACGTTTTCTAGTTAGCATGAGTAGATATTTTTCTTTGTCTTCTTCGATAAGTCTTTCCATGATATTTTGGAATGCTACATTTTCTTGACATTCTTAGAGAAGTTCTTCGGTGATCTTTGTTTCTCCCATATTTGTATACTCATCAAAAGGATTGGAGAATCTATGACCCATACTCGATTTTGGTTGTGATTCCTTTTGTTTGTTTCTTTGAGATCGAGTGACAACGGGCATTAATATATTTCTACTATGATGAATTCTTCTTCTTCTATGGGAGTTCTTGGCAGAGTTGATGGCTTAGGTCGAGCTTCGTTATAAGTGATAGGGAACTTTGGGAACAAAGCAGGGTTAATCCTTCCTCCATGATTCAGGTGTTGGTTGAATGTCACTTTCTGAATGTAAGCCCTACTTCTCAAAGGCTCTTTTTCAAACTCGTTTGTTTTTCCCTCAATATACAATCGCATGTGGCGCAAGAATGCACGATGTGATGCAAAGAGTTGACGATTGATGTAGAGAAATTTATTCCTTTTAGCGAGTGCCTTAGAACTAGGTTGTCTCTTCTTCAACTTAGTTTTGTGATAAAGACTTGTTCTTCTCAAAATATGAGTGGTCATACACAAATGATCAAAGGTTGATGTTGATGTTGATGTTTGATACTTCATTTGAAAACTCAATTTTACTTTATCAAGTAGAGGTTTAGTTTGATTCGCCTCCACGATAAAGTGTGTCAAATGATATGGATAAAGTCTCCCAATATGGAAACTTGATTTGATAATTTAAGGATTAAACTAGGTATTTGTTTTGATAGAATCCACTGGATGGTGAAACTTTGATCACTGTTTCTGATACTCCCTAATTTTGTTGGATAAAGTCTGACCTCAAACTAGTTTAAAGATTTGAAAAACTCATTCTAAGATTGCCTTGTTGGATTTGGAAATTTTTTCACTAATGATCGGATTTGAAGTTTTTCTGCTGAGTTGGCTAAAGGACCTGAAAGGGTATTTGAAGTTGTTGAATAAATTTTCTCAAAGTGTCAAATTTGCTCTCTTTTTTTTCCTAATATTGATCATGTGCTAAGACAGAGACCAGATGCGCTAAAGATAGTTCCTGAAGCACTATAGAATGTTTGCAATGCGCTATGTTACCTTTCCTATGTGTTATTCAGAATGTTTGAAAATGACTATGCTAGATGCGTTATGTGCTATTATGTCCTAATTATGGGCTAATGTTTGACTAAAAATGCTATAGGATGTCTTGAATAATTTAGGATGATGCTTAAATGCGCTATAATGATGTTGATAAGCACTACCAAAAATTTCACCAATATGATATTGATTGTGCGTCAAGTTGAGTGATGAAAGTGCTATGTTTTGGTGTAAATGCGCTATTGAATGTTTGCTACGCACTAGGATGTTGCTCCTATGCGCTAACTGTTCTGATTTCTTTGTTTCTGTTGTGTTGAAAAATAACACTTGTGATTTTGATGGATGATTTTCTGAAAAATAATGACTTGAAAACATGACACATAGAAGAAATAACAATTTTGTCTATGTTAAACAAGTAGTGTATGTTCTTTTGAGGATGTGTTCAAATCCCTAAAGTTTTCACTGGTTTGGATAACAATAAGATAGATCAAGCAGAGTCTTTATTCAAGGGTCATTAACAATATGATAGCCCACTAGTCTCGATACTCCGTCAGCTCAAACAACCTTGTCACCCCCTAGGGGGCGCCCATTTTTTTGCCTTTTGCCAGAAATTAACTCAAAGTGAATTGCTTCACAATTGAGTAGTTATCTTGGGAGATATATGGTGAGTGATATTGGGGGCAGATTCTTCCCCACCCTTGCACTATGATATTGCTAATGTTTGGCGAGTGACTCAGTTCAAAGTTTCTAATGCTAAGGTTCTTAATCAGGCTTTTGTTCGGTCTTCAATGGTAAACTCCCTCGGGAGGCTTCCCAACCTTTAGAAAAAAGGCTTTACGTATCTTAAAGATACTGGGGGAAGACTAATCATTGAGAAAAACCATTGAAGGGGACTTTCGTCAACCTCCACTTTTGATTATAGTGGGTTGGAACACTTGGTGATAAAGTCATTTCCCACTTAGGTCCTTCCCCTCTCACCGGCCATTAATGGTGCCCTAAGAGCAACTCGGGAGGGCCGGCCTTCTAAAGGATTTAATTGCTTGAAGAAAAGAAAGCATAAGAGTGGTTTGACTTTTTGGTCACCCAATTAAGGGGAGAGCATATACCTTCCACTTTTGAGACATGGCAAACAATATTCTTTTTAGCCTTCAAGACAAGGATTTGCTAAAGTCTATTTGGAGATGTTGTTCCAACAAGCATGGTGTTGTTTTTAACTTTTCATAGAAAATGTGTGTTTCAAAACCTTGATAAATAAACCTGGTTAACAAAGTAAATCGTGAATTTGGTCAACAAAATGAAAAACATGCAATCAATCCTCAATGAAGCTCTTTTTGCCTTGTACAAAATAATGAAAGTGATATTCTTTTTAATCTTGCCAAATAAAGGTTTGTTCATAGTTCTTTTTAACCCTTTTGCAAAAATGAAAGTGAGGTTTTGTTTTAAGCACCAAAGGAGTAATGAAGTTCTTTTTAACTTAACACCAAAAGAAAATGGGATCCTTTTTAACTTTTCAAACAAAAAAAAGTTTGTTTGTAGTTCTTTTTAACCTTTTTGCAAAAATGAAAGTGAGGTTTTGTTTTAAGTACCAAAGGAGTAATGAAGTTCCTTTTAACCAACAGGAAATGAACTCTTTTTAAACTAACTTGGAAAAGAGAGAAATAAAAATAATCAAATGCCTAAATATAACTCCTCCCATCTGCAAACAATGATTAGTAACCTGCAACAAATAAAAGTTAGTGAAAAATTTAAGGCCCTAGGTGAGCTTATACAAGCCTAACTTTCACTTCTGATTATTCCTTCTTTCTGTCAGAGTCACGCACTGGACTTCTGCACAAATGTGCTATAGAAAGGTACAAATGAGCTAAAGAAAGACTCCTATGTGCTACACTGATATCCCGACATGCAAGAAAGAAATTGAAAGTGTTAGGTGCTAACAGTAAGCTCCAAAGCGCTACAAAAATCTTCCTATGCGCTAAACAGTGTGATGAACATGCTACTGTTTTCCATGGTTGCACTAAAGAAATTTATTGACGTGCTAAAATGGTATTCCAGCGTGCTTGTAATCTTTGTCCTGCACCAAAAACAATGTGATTTATGGGGATGAGCCCCACGGTGGGTGCCAAAAATGTACGCAGGGAAATTGGGCAACAAAAATGAAAAGGTCAGATTCAAAAGACCCACACACCAATGAGACTCTTGGTGCAAGTATAGGAACTGTTTGAAATAGTTCAACTTCCCAAGGGGTGTCCCATTGTTCTCTATCTCACAGGATCCCTAAAGTCAATGTTTTTGCTCTTAGATCACTAAGCAAAGTGACTTAGGAATGACAACTCCAAGAACGAGTGATGTTTGATTTATATGCATGAATGCATTCTAAGATGTATGATATTGAATCTATGATGATTAAGCTAGCATAAAAATGATGATAAGATTAGAAAATTATCCTACCAATGATATACTACTCTAACATGAATATTCTATGATATATTAAAATGCTTCTAAATGCTATTATGATGATTTAACAAAGAGAGGCTAAATACTTAGTAATTAGACTATGATGTTGATGCATGAAGATTATTGATTGAGCAAAAATGACTATAAGTTTGATGCACAAAGACTTGATTCTGAAAATGAAGAATGAGAACTCTATTTATAGGGAAAATAGGGCAATGGATGGTCAAGATTGAATAATCTTAACAAGGGCTAGGATTGAAAGTTAATCAATCCATGTTCACAATTCTCACCAATGAAATGGTGACAATTGTCAACAAGAGGTTTCTTGAGAGGAGATGAAAGAAGCATTAAATGCTTGAGAAGACATGAAGGTTACCCTAGGAGGTAAGGGTTAAGGTTATCCAATGGATAAAACTTTTACCCAAGGGGTAAACCCTTGTGCAAGGGTTAAAGGGATAACCAATGTTAAAGCCATGAATGCTTGATGAGACCCTTGGGTTAGTTGAGGGTTGATTTAGAGAGAAAGTCTCTAATCATGCAAGAAGGTTGAGCTAACCATTAATGGTTATGTAAGAGCCTTAAATGGTTTGAAAGACTTTGAGGGTTAACTTGTTGAGGACATAAAGCCTTTAATGGTTATTGAAGACTTTGGATGCATTGAGAAGTGACTTCTCTTTGCTTAGGAATGTGACAATACTTAGGAGATGAATTAGGCTAAATTAGAAGTGATTAGAAGAATCTAGAAGGGGTAAATGGGAGATGTAGGAAAATACAAGTGGATGGAGGAGGATTTTAATTAAAATAAAATTACTTCATTTTAACAAAATAGATGCAACTTGCACAAATACAAGTGGTGTTTTTAAATAAATAGATTAGATTTATTTATTTACAATGATCAATTTAATTAAAAAGGAAGAAAGGGGAATTAATTAAATAGAGTGATTTATTTAATTAAAGGCTAGAAAAGGTTTAGGTGAACTTAATTAAATAAATTGAGTAATTCATTTAATCAAATAGATGAATATGAAGAAATTAATTAAAAAGAATTTAATTAATAGGAGGAATAGAGTTAAAAATAAATATTAAATAGATATTTAGAAAAGTGGTCAGATTTATATGTCTACAGTTTGTTTTCCCTTTTGATTAGCTCTTCATTGAGAGGATCCTTTGCTTCTATTTCCTCTATTTTGGATTTCAACCTTCCATCAAGCTTGGTATGCTCATCAAATGCTTTAGTGGCTCAAAAATATACGCTCTAAAACTGATCAACAAACATTATCATCTTTTGAGACCTACGTTTAACCAATTCTAAAACAACACCAAAAACATCAACCTTTGCTTGTTTATCTTTATGTTCAAGCTTCCTCAGAAACTTTTCTACTTTGACTCTCCAATATGCTACATCACCTTGTGCCTCTAAAAGGCTTGTATTTAATAGAAGAATTGCTTCTAAAGGATCTTGTGCATATTTTAACTTATTTTTGAATTTTCTATTTTCCTTTTCCATTAGCTCACTTCTTGATTTATACATGTTTCTTTCCTTAACCAACTATCCAATCTGAGCCTTATTAATTTTTTCTACATTGATGCTCAAGTCAACAGTTTCTACTACATCAATCTCTCCAGCTTATTGCACCATCAAATGTCCAAAGACTTTACCACTATCAATGACTTTTGTCCTTTTATCTAGAGGATATAATGCCCAAGTAAGCAAACTCTTTTCATCTGGGTTGAAACCAAGTCTAGTATATATCATGTCCACAAACTCTAAATTTAATTTCATATTTGTCTTGGTTTCTTAAAAAGTTGTCAAAAACAAGAGAACCTATATCCCACCCTGGGAAGATCATAACACCCATTTCTTGCAAAAGTTCTCTTCCCCTCTCTAGAGTCATTTTACTCATTTCCAAATCAATATTTTTCTGCAATTCCTATAATAATTTAGACTCATTTGCAGGTGTTATATCAACTCCTTATCTTACTTTCTTCCCTTTATACTTGTACCAAAAATCTTTTAATTTTGATGTCTTCACAAAATCATTGTCAAAAACAAATTCATTATGTGCCAGTTGCTTCAATCATCAATTAAGTCATCTGGTGATTGTTTTATTTCTACCATCCTATATGGTGGAGTATAATACTCTTCAATCTTTGGCTTTGAGATTTGTTCATATTGATCACTAGTCGTTGTATCCCGTTCTTGTGGAGTATATGTGGAGAAACTAATTTTTGGTTTAGGTTGTGGGGAAATGTGCTAGATTGGGGATTCAATCTCTGCCACTCTTATTTGAATTCCTTTACCCTTTGGTTCATCTATCTTAGGTCTAAATATAAAATATGGAACATCCTTAATCAAATCATCAACATGTGAAATAAGTGCCTCAGCCCTAAAAAATGAGATCACCAATCTCCAAGAAAGCACCATGATAGGATGAATCGTGACTCTCCTTCCATGCCCCTACTTGTGTAACTTTGTTATATGTGTCAATCTTTTGAATAGCTTAAGACTTATCTAGATTAATAATAAGATCATCATGAACATAAGGCTTATGCTTATACGCGCTTGGATTTTGTGTAGTTTTGATGTCATTAATAAAATCCTTATGATCAAACTCTTCCCTTTTCTTCCCTTGTAGAAAATTATAGTATGCCAGTTTGTTATCAATAATATTATATCCTTATGTGGCCATTATAGTAAATTCTCCAAAGGGTAGGGTGCATGGCATGAGTATTTGTTTGCTAGATGAACTCAAGTTCATAAAACTAGAATAGGCCAATTATCTAACAATCTCCAAATAAGCAACTCTATTTGGCATTGTCCTGGGAAGGAGGAAAGGAGTATCTTCAAATCCATATATACCCTGATCTTTGTGAAATCTTCAAAAGAATACCAGTCTCCCCAATTGTGGTCCACTTTTCCTCTCTCATCCTTGTCTTTTGACCGAAGGAACTTTTGAACCTCACGTGTCAATGCATAATCACATGGGTGACCAAAAAGTGTGTACAATGTTTTGACATAATATTCTTCAAGGTAAAAGAAATGAGATCGGGTGCATCTATTGTCCCATACTATAGTTGACACTTGTATAGGTCTCAAATTAACATTCCTATCATAGTCCACAATTTTCAAATGCTTTGTCCATATGTTCATTTCTTGGCCCACATACAAAAACATAAGCATTAAATGCATATAATTATAGTTATTCTGAATTGAGCGAAGACCTTCATCAATATTGTGTGTCAAATATGTTGCATAATCAAAAGGGCAGGTATCATGACTTTGCATATAAGTTTCTAAAACCATTGAAATGAGTGGCATAAGAGGAGGAGAATCTAAACCTAATACTTGATAGACTGAGTAGTAAGTATACTAAAAATATTCTTCAAATAATTCCACAAAGAAAGGATGCTTGTCATCAAAGTCAAACTTTAAGCTCTTTTCCATTTATCCTAGGTTGATGCAAAGGCAATCTTCATCTCTTATAAGTAGTGTCCATCTTGTGATATTCCTCCTTGAGATCTCCTAACATCAATTATTTACCACAACTATCATCCAACCCAAAAACCAGGGAGATATACTCTCTAGTGATTGCCATAATTGGGGCTCCCTGAGCATCACATATTCATTTTGTCTTTGGGTTATAGTTTCTTGCAATCACTTTCATCATTTCTACATTTACATATACATTGGGCACAACCAATCTCCCTAAATTCAGTCATCATGGGTTACACATAGGTGCATGTCTGAACATTCTTTTGTAATGTAACATAAACAAGTCATAGCCCATCTCATGCTCAATTAAAATACCAATTTTTTGGTGAAGACACTAGTGAAGCCATAGAACATGTGTTCCTATTAGAATCCCTATAGGAGATAAAAGGAGTACATGAAGATAGGTAGGGACTATTGGACTTTTTATCCTCCCTTAAAAAAGCATGAACTAGAGTGGTATATGAAGACCTACCCTTAACATAGTAACAATTGGGCTAAGGTAAGGGATGATTTCTTAGTAAATTTTGATACTCCAACCATCCCTATATAACTTGTGTAAGAAAAATGAGAGAGTTAGTACAAAGGGAGAACGAGTCAATCAAGACATGTGATAAAAGGTTCAAAGAGTTTTGTCACAAACTAGAAGAACCACTCTCAAAGAAACAAAAAATTGAATGGTTCACTTTTGGACAACAAAAAGACATCAGAGTAGCTTTGGATGGAAGAGTTTATGAGTCGTACATAGACTTAATTACAATGGCCTACCAAATTGAAGCACAATTATAGAGGAAGCCGGAAAAATATGAAACCAAGAAAGCTCTAAAATGCTTCTAGTTTCAAATACAAAAACTAACCATTGAAAGTAAAATTATAGCCAATGGTGAAAAATAGAAAGAAAAGGAGATATGGTTTACATATTGTTCTCGTTATGGGCATGTCCAAAATAACTATTCTAAAGCACAAGAACAAATAATTGTTGTCACCCTACATGTATAAGTTAAAACCATAAAGGCTAATTCAACATACTATGCTATTTGTAGAGAATGGGTTACCCACCTGAATGAATCTTGTTTGGATTACTAGCCTCCAGCCTGAAATGGAGGAAATCAATGTTACCAAGGATATCATAGTCAGAATTGCAATGTACATGAAAGGAATGATGGAGATTATAAACATCCCCTCCATAAGGAAAATAGGAATGTTCATGCTATGCAAAATAACTCATAAAAAGACTATATTGAAGACAACCAGCAATATAATTATAGAGGAGGTATAAGTTCAGGTTGAAACTACTAAAGGAGGAATAATACCACATATTTTTATTATGGAAAACCTGGCCACTATATATCTAAATATTGGGGACTAGAACAAAAAAATAAATGCCCCTTTTGTGGAGATGAAACTCGTGATTAATTCAAATATAAACATGTTAGGAAATTCTTTCAAAATATTGGAAGACCATCAAGAAGTGCTGAGTTGTAGAGAGCAACCAAAATAATCCAAAGAATGCCACCATGGGGAGTTTGACACTCCTAAATAATGGACATATAGTCCTTCAATACATCTAATGAAGAATATTTAGGAGAGGAACAGTTAGCAGAGATAAAGAAGAAGAAAAAATTTAGACCAAAAAAGAAGGATACAATCCTCACTAGACAAGGGATTGATACTAGAAAGAATAAACATAGGGAGATTAAGGAAGAATATGGTGAATCTAGACTAAAAGAGGAAGATCAATAATTATTTCAACCTAATAAAAATTAGCATGAGAAAATAGTAGAAAACCCTAAACAACATATCATGCAACAAAAAGAAGAAGAGTTAGGTTTTTTTTACTAAAAAAGAGGTAAGGATGTAGAAGGATTTGGCCTCCTTAGCATGAAAAAAAGACTTAGTAGTGAAATTGAACCAATTGGGGAAGTAATGGAATAATCAAAACTAGCAGCAAGTCAACCAATTGACTAAGGATCGAAACTAGAAGAATGGTCCTTTACTTATCAATGTGCCTCTAAATGACAACAAGGTGAAGTATGTAGAGGTTGATCTTCATGCAAACTTAAATATCATATAGTCCGCTGCATGAGAAAATATTGGAAGGACAAAACTTGTTAAAATACCTATAAATATAAGATTTGTAGATGATTGTGATAAGGAAAAATTAGGGACATGGAAGAATGTTGAGGTTGACATCAAATGCATCAAGAAAATTGTGGATTTTGAGGTAGTAGAAATGAAGGAGCCATTTGATACATTTAGATCCTTGTTGGGATTGAGATAGTTTTTTAACACAAATAGTAATCTCTTTTGCAAATGATAGTAGAATAGTTCATATTCCACTTAGGGAACCAGAAGATAAAACATATGTGAAAGAGGTAGCACAAGATAAAGAAGGTGAAGATCTAAGAAAACTTTACTATATTTTAAAAAAATTAGATGTAGATTGAGAATACAATCACAATATTTTTAGAGAGATTGAACTTGAGAGTGACTAGGAGATCATAGATAGTGATGAAGTTCTTAATGCTTGGATATAGGGAGAATAATAACTGACATCCTAGAAGTTCTACAGGTTCTAGAGGGCATTTTTAATACTTAACAGACCCCCTAAACCTCCATAAAATAAGGCAAAGAAACATGGGGTACCATAGATCAATAATAATGATACCCAATCCTCACCAAAGCACCTTCTCACATGTTTGCAACAAAGAAAATATATATATAGATTAATTAGAAGTTACCCCTCACTAGACCATGAGGATTGAAGATAAAACACAAACTTGGCATAAGGCCACTACTATCCACTAAGGGAAAGGTTCATAAACCCTACACACAAAACTACAACATCTAAAAATACTAGTTAGACTAAGGAACAAAAAACAACTCCAAATACTAACTCTAACAAAATCACGTAGCATAGAAGACTAGAACACTAAATATAATCTAACGTGAGCTCAACTAAAAGCATATACTTGTACTATAGTCCCAGATAGCACACTCTCTAAGGTGCCCAAGGATATTAGATACACAAAATATATTTTCCACTATATTCATGCTCAAATGATAGAGGTTGACCATACAATATTTGAAGAACTAAGGGTGAATTGTTGAAACCTTACACAAATGACTATTTGCCACAATACAAACCAATATAAAAAAAGAGGGTAGATGTCTAGAAAGATTTACCAGACTTCAATACAGGGGATAAATGGCTCTTCATGGTTTTTAGTCGATTACATGATGAATATCTCTACCTCGACAAACCCTATAGAATTATTAAGGCAATAACTAGGCTATGGGAACAAGCAAAGATTCCTATAAAAAAGGCCATGAAAGATGTCAAAGTCACCAAACTCTTTGGAACAATGTATGATGGGCGGTCTTGATGTGACCAAGATTACCAATCTGGTAGTGAAATACTTCACAAATCAGGAGGGCTTTGCCATCGCCACCACCATACATATTGCCTAGTATATGGTGGTTGAAGAAAAGGATATTGATTTGTGTGAAGTCTTGTGCATGAAGTTGTTGGAGAATATAGCATCCACCAAAAACACACATTGCAACTTTTGGTATGGTACCCAACTCATTTTCATAGTTTTATATTTCAAGAATGAACTACTAGCCTATGTGGGAAAGGTATAAGACCATATTAGGCTAGTTGTAGCACAAATACAAGAACATGTTAAGTATTTTAAGGATACCACCTCCTAAACGACCATATACTATGGATTTTTCAAATATTTTCAGTAGAGAATGCAAGTAGGGAAATAATATCCTATAACATGGTCTAGAAATACATAGACAATATTATTTTCCTAGTAGATAAAGACTATACTATGATGGAAGCCATATAAACCCAAACCCCATGGATTACAAAGTTACCGTATGAAGTGGCAGATGTTGAGATTGAATCATATGCAAATTATTTACTAAACCTCCCAAAAGACCACAAAGTATAAAGACACCCCATATACTGGGAATTCATGGACTTTGTGAAGAAGGAAATAACCAAGGAGCATATGAAGAAAACACAAGAAACATGCCATGCTAAATGGGGGTTTATTAAACTACAACCAAAGGAACACAATGAGTCTACCCTTAGGAGATCTAGTAGGTTAGGCACACCCTCCATAGAGTCTCAACAAGGACAAAGCAATAGACCTAGAAAGAGGCCACCCACCATTACACCTCCATGAAGAGAACTTGTTGAAACAGAAGCCTTAGAAGCTCTATTAAAAATGAGTACATAGAAGAAACAAAAATAGAGAAAGGAGAAAACACGTAGACAAGTCTCTCAACAAACAATTGATATGGAGGAAGAAGCAAAAGATGATTTGGAGAACACCTAGGGACTAGCACAAACACAAACTCTGGAACTACTTGATGAAGACAAACTATACAATGGGTTATTCAATAGAAAGGTTATGAAGGATACACTAATACTCGAAGTTGATTGCAACTAATAAGGCGCTCACAAAAATGCAATAATCAAATATATGATGGCTTCCGATAAAACCTTAGAAGATATTATTGTGAACTTTTCAGATTTCCTGACTAATGCACTAAAGGCTCTGAGAGAAAAGGCAACAAAAGAAGAAGATAAACTCAAAACCATAGTAATTGCAAAGGTGGCCCCTACAATTACACCACCACAAAATAAAACAACACTGGAAACACAAACCAAAGAACTATGGACCAAACAAAGATTGGAAAAACTGACACTGGAGAAATCGGAAGTCACAAAGACAATTAGGGCATATATAAGGGAAGCCACTACAAAGGCCTATCAGAAGTTGCACAAGGAAGAAATATAAAGCTGCATTTTGTCTTGGGTTTAGAACTTCAGTCTATGTCCCAAAATTTTCTTGCTAACAATTCTCATGAGGTGCATAATGCTAATGAAAAATAGTATGAGTTGCATGCTCATAACACATAACACTATGAGGAACTCACCCATCCATTCCTATAGTCAATGATCCCATGTGAAGAAGGAATTAAGACAATACAGTATGTTGTCACATCTACTGCTACAAAAGATAAGGCTACTCAATCCCTTATCATTTCCTTGAATACTCTTTACAAACAACTAGACGTGTCTTGGGTTGATTATGAAACTAAGGTCATGACAGCCAAGGTCTACATTTAAATGCCTAGATTTGATGGTTGTGATATCTAAGAAAGGGATACATATGTTGAGGCATTTTCTAAATTTATGAAACATTTTCAATTTGAAGATGAGGACATGTGGATGATATTTTTTGTCAAGTCTTTTAGTGAGAGCGCAAGAGCTTGGTATGATGATTTTATTAAGCATTATTTTTCTTCTTGGAACCATCTTGAGCTTTGCATTTAACAAAAAGATAGGGTAGATCATGCTAGATATAGGTTATTTGGGGGTCATTACTGTAAAGTGGAAAATTGGATCCTAGTGGTTCCCCACCTAGGAGAGAGAAAGGAAACCACTAGGATGATTTTCACTTGGGAGATACTTTACATTCAAAAGAGGGGCTGAACCCACTAGATCCAAATCCAAGGGAAATAAGGATAAGAATGTCAAGTGGATTGCAAGGATTGGAATATAATTTACCCTCTTTTGTAAATAGATATGTTGACTTGTTGACTATGCGAAAAAAGAAGACAAAATGGATGAAATAAGGAGCTACCGATTTGAGATCACGTTGTAACTTCAGATCTGAGATATTAAGACTAATACGGATCTGCCCTACAAATTTGGAGAAAAGTCGTCGAGACCAAGTTGAAGTCGCACCTGGTCCTCCAAAAAATTCACACACCGAAAAGGGTTTTTTCGTCTCTGAAAAATGAAGCCCAAACCTGCAATTACAGTCGCACAGCTACAACCTACACATGGGAAAGAAGAGAAGAAGGGTTGTGGATAGGGGTTTGCCTTAGTCAAACCCCGGTTGAGGAATCAACCTTGAAAGAAAGTAATTGCAAATGCTTAAATGTGAATAATGGAAATGTACACCTTGTAGATTTGCAATTTGTTGATGATGGTTACTTTGCTTCTTGAATGTAATCACAAGTGGTGCATGAAATGGCATGTAACATGACAAAACCCTAACACACACACATGCTTGCAAATGGATGTTGTAATGTTGCTCCAAAGAATGAATGAAGAAGACTTGATGAATGCTTAAATGCTTGAACACTTGAACCCTTGATGACGATAATGAAGACCTCTTGCTTGTTCACCTCTATCATCCTTCTTCTTCTTACCCGAATGAGAGAATTAAGCCCCCTTTTAGACTTGCCTTGGAGGGTTAATTATCCCCTAATCAAAGGCTGACATAGGGGGAATTTAATTCTTGAAAGCAGATTTAGGTCCAAGGGTCGAATGGACCCATTTTAGGGCCACCCAAAGAGGGAGGACAGGGGTGCCACACCCCTGTCCTGCCCTATTTTGGGGCCTGGACAAGGTCACAGGGTGGCACAAGAGCTGAAACAGGAGGAGATTTGGAAGGATGATGCAGAAAAGGGGTCCCAATTAAGTAGGGAGATGCAGTCGATAGGGTGAGGACCTAGAACGCGGTCAAAATTGTCAGGGTTGCAATTTTACGATGCTACAATTACATAAATCAACATGATCGTCAAATTGATAGGCCAAATGTATAGAGATGTGTGCATATAGAGAAAATTCAAGACAATAAACATACGATCATCAACAAATAAAATTATATAAATAGATTGAATTCACACAAAATTACACCATTTATCATTATATACATATACTATTTAAAACATATTAAAATGAAATTTTAACCAAATAATAATAGTAATAACATAAAGATAATAACAATTTTATTTAATGAACTTTTTATTAAACTTCTATATAAAAATTATAAGTGCAAAAACTTCGAGAGCTTTCAATATAAAGAATCTAGATATTTATAAGATATTAAATGAGTTCATAAAGTATGAATTACCTCATAAAGCACTTGGCAACTGTAATCATAACGTTAAAAACATGAAGATGACATTAAATTATAATGTGGGATTTGACATTCTTAGCAAGTTACTATTATATTTCATACATTAAATATGTGTGGGCATTCTTGATTGAAGGAGTCCATGCTTCAAGAAGCAGCCGGCAGGACCATGTATGTTGATTTGGACTTCGTAAACCATGGCTGACAATGCCGAAGTCACAACAAGATATTTATTTAATATATTTGAGTTTCATTCAAAGTAACTCATCTGATTTTCTTTATGTACCCCGCCAATTTTTTCCTCGACCTCTACACCATTAAATTATTGTTGCGTATTTCAAAAAAATTAAGTTGGTTGCCCCTGCAACAAATGCATACAAACAAAATAACTGTGGGTCAATTGGTCACAATTCTTGTTGCCTCGTGGAGAACTCCCGATTCCCATAATTTTGTTTCTACGATTCTTACAATGCCAAATGGTAAGACGAAATAAATTAATGAGAATAATTTGATTATGAGTTGGAGAACAAGAATTGGAGGACAATCAGATCAGTATGGAAGGAGATTTTGGAGATGGGTTTTATCCTTTTTCAATTAAGAATTGGTTTGAATATGAAAATGGTTTTCTTTCCTTTTGTGTTTTGGTGGGGAGGCGTGCCGACGGGTGAATGGGGATTTTTGGATGTGGGTCCAAGGACTGCAATAAGCTAAGCATGGTGACAAATATATAGACCTTTATGCAAAAATTTGGAAACCGGGCATTTCAAGTTGGTTTTTAGAGAAACAACCTGCTCTGAGTAACATACGTGGAGGTTGTCATGAATATCAAAGTGATATGTAGGATTGAGAAATGCAATAGTTTTGTATAGGTCATGTCCAGAATGCCATGGCTTGTCTTCCTTAGTTCAGGACTTTTATAAGAAATTCTTATAAGGGGTTCTGGTTACCCTCTTCTGAATGGTTTCATAAACCTCCTCAAGGCTGTAACTGGGTTGGTTCCAATTTCACTCTTGGTGTCAAATCTGTCTTGAAACTGGAAAGGAGGTTAGAGATGGTGGCCTTATGTATGTGAAAGATGGCGTTCTGAGCGGTTGGCTAGAGATAAGTAATTCTAATCTATGCACCATAACGATGATTTTTTCTTTTTGATTTTGACCTTGTCGAACTTAGGCTTGAAAAATCTCTAGCAGGGAGTACGCATAGAATTATCTGGAATAACCCGGAATTGTAGTAGTAATCACCCCAGCCCTGTCAGTAGTGAAAGCCCAACCGTCTCACACATCTTCATAGCTGAGATTGCCTCAGTTCTGCATATGGTAAAATCCCAGTAGTTTCACCTCTGGTTGGCTCCAATTTCATTCTTGGTATACAGTTTGTGTGGAAAGGAGGTGAAAGATGATGGCGTCATGTATGTGAAAGATGGTGGTATGAGCAATTGGCTAGAGATGAGTAATTCTAATCTATAACAATGTTTTTTACTTCTTGATTTTGACCTGGGAAGGCTTAGGCTTACAAACTCTTCAGCGGGTATTAAGCACTAGCATAGAATACTCTGAGATAACCCTGAATTGTAGTAGTAATCACCCCAGCCCTGTCAATAAGGAAAGCCCAGCTGTCTCACTCCTCTTTATAGCTTGCAAAAGCGATTGCCTTAGACCTCCATATGGTAAAATTCCTATAGTTTCAGCTCTGGTTCTCTTCAATTTTACTCCTTGTATCCAATCTGTGTAGATTCATGGTCCGCTTCAATTTCACTACTGTAGAAAGGAGGTGGAAGATGGTGGCGTCATGTATGTGAAAGATGGTATGAGCAGTTGGCTAGAGATATGTAATTCTAATCCATGCAACACAACGATGATTTTTCCTTTTTGAATTTGATCTGGTGAGGCTCAGGCTTAAAAACTCTCCAGCAAGGAATTAGCATAAAATACTGTGGGATAACCCTGAAAAGTAGTAGTAATCACCTTAGCCCTGGCAGTAAGGAAAGCCTAACCCTGTCGATAAGGAAAGCCCTGCCGTCACACACCTCTTCATAGCTTGCAAAAGAAATTGTCTTAGTCCTGCAAATTGCAAAATCCCAATAGTTTCAGCTTTGCATACCTAGTAAAAGGATTTACAACGCAAATGGATATGGATTTTTGTTGAAGCCTGCAACCACCAAGAGGACAGAAGATTTATCGTTGGAGGGTTAATCTCACAACGTACAAAAGTTTGGTGCCTGTGGAGCTGCAACTCTAATTTCCTCTTTCTATAGTTCAACAAAAGAAAAAGGAGGGTAAAATTAAAGAGGCATAACTGGGAAGCAGAGGAAGGAGATGGAATTAATTTTTTGCTTCTTTGTGTTTCTGTTGGTATTTTCAATTAATCAGTCAAAATCTGATGCTTTCACTCCAACGGACAACTACCTTATAGACTGTGGATCAAACAGCAACACAAAATTGGGCGATAGGACCTTCAGCTCAGATACTAGCTCTTCCTCCTTGTCCATAACTGCCAAGGAATCCATATTTGCCTACACCACAGCTTCCAATTCAGGTAACCTGTCTGATATCTATTTGACAGCCCGAGTATTCACTACAGAAGCCACCTACACATTCACAATTCAGGACAAGGGCATGCACTGGGTACGATTATATTTCTTTCCTTTCTCTTATCAGAAGTACAATCTAGCATCTGCAAATTTTTCTGTAGCAACTGAAGGATTTGGTCTCTTGAACAATTTTTCCGTCCGGAATGGCTCGACTGTATCTAAGGAATATTTAATTAATTTAGCTTCAAATAATTTGGTCCTTAAATTTACTCCTTCAAACAATTCCCTAGCATTTATCAATGCCATAGAAGTTGTTTCTGTTCCATCCAATCTAATGTCAAACACAGCTCAATCTGTACCCTCTTTAACTTCTGAGGAGCCCTCCTCGCATGCTTTAGAAACAGTCTACAGGCTCAACATGGGTGGACCTGAGATTACCTCTGATAACGATACCCTTTGGAGACATTGGCAACCAGATACAGAATTCCTCAGTCTCAGCAATGCTGCCAAAAGTGCTATTACAAGTAGCACAATACTATACACAAATCAAACTACCCCAGAAATTGCTCCTCGAATGGTATATGCCACACTTCAGGAAATGAATGATTCGGGCACAGTAAATCCCCAATTCAATGTCTCTTGGAGCTTTTCTGTGGATCCCAATTATGAATATTTCATTCGCATGCATTTCTGTGATTTTGTGAGCCAAGCACTTTATCTGTTGTACTTCAATGTATACATTAACAGTGACATTGCAATCCAGGAGTTCGATATCTCAAAGGAAACAGATTCCCTGGCACAGCCTATTTATAAAGACTTTGTAGCCAAGTCATCCTCTGGATCAAACATTCTCTCTGTCAGAATTGGGCCTTCGAAATTTGCTTCATATAAGAATGCCGTATTAAATGGGCTGGAAATTATGAAGATGAGCAACTCTGACATGAGTCTTGCTGGATCTTTTTCTCCAAATGACTCCAAGACAGAAAAGAAGAAAAGCAAGGTTGGTCCAATAGTTGGGTCTGTTGCAGGCGCTTTTGCAGCTCTGGGGTTGCTAACAGTAATCTACATGGTCTTTAAGTGTCGAAAATCTCATACAAAAAGCACATCTACAACTTGGTTGCCTCTCCCTCTACATGGTGGAAATTCAGAAACAATAGGAAGCAAAGAAAGCAAACAATCTACAGGTAGCCATGGTTCTTCTGCAAGTCTTGGTCGCCACTTCACATTTGCAGAGATACAAGAAGCTACTAAAAACTTTGATGAAACATTAATCCTGGGTGTTGGTGGGTTTGGTAAGGTATTTAAGGGTGTTCTTGAAGACGGTACCATAGTTGCTGTCAAACGGGGTAATCCAAGCTCAGAACAAGGGATTGCTGAATTTCGTACTGAAATTGAAATGCTGTCTAAGCTTCGTCATCGTCATCTTGTTTCTCTTATTGGGTTTTGTGAGGAGCGTTGTGAGATGATTTTGGTGTATGAATATATGGCAAATGGTCCTCTTAGGAGTCATTTATATGGGTCTGATCTTCCTACTTTGTCATGGAAACAGAGGCTTGATATATGCATAGGGTCTGCAAGGGGTCTTCATTACCTTCACACTGGAGCAGATCAAGGTATCATTCATCGTGATGTGAAGACAACAAACATTCTGTTAGATGAAAATCTTGTGGCTAAGGTAGCAGATTTTGGGCTTTCAAAGACTGGACCTACTCTGGACCAGACCCATGTGAGTACTGTTGTCAAGGGTAGCTTTGGATACCTTGATCCTGAGTACTTTAGAAGGCAGCAATTGACAGAGAAATCTGATGTCTATTCTTTTGGAGTAGTTCTAATGGAGGTACTATGTGCTAGGCCAGCCATTAATCCCACGCTGCCAAGGGACCAAGTAAATATAGCAGAGTGGTCTATGCATTGGCAGAAAAGAGGGATGCTTGACCAAATAATCGATCCTCAGCTTGTTGGAAGCATCAATTCTAATTCATTGAGAAAATTTGGAGAGACAGCTGAAAAGTGCTTGGCAGACCAAGGTATTGATAGGCCTTCCATGGGGGATGTTCTATGGAACTTGGAGTATGCCCTTCAACTTCAGGAGACTGCAAGGCTGAGTGATCCAGATGAAAATAGCACCAATCGAATTGATGAGATTCCCGTACATGTTCCTTATCCAGAGCATCTTGAAGAAAGTAACATTAGCATGCATAGTCGGGTAAGTGAACACGATTCAGAAGGTGCAACTACAAATGCAGTATTTTCACAGCTGATGAATCCCCAAGGAAGATGATTGCAGCAGTTTTGCCATTTGAATCCCATTCATCAACTTAAAGCATGTTGGTTGTTCTTCCTTGTCTTTGTGTTCATCTTTAATTCTTGACTTCAATTTTTAAATTTGTTGTACTGGTGGAATGTTACTTCTAACTACTGTCCAAGTAGAGAGCACTATGTGTTGACTGTCCACCAAATTTTCTTCATTTTATAAAGATCAAATGTCTTTGTACTGTCTCTAGTCTTATAAAGGAGGCACTCCTGTTTAATGAAGCATTTTTCCAAGCATTATAAGCAGCCACACCTGAAGCTAAATTAGCATTTCAACTCATAATTGGAGATGCTTGTCTATCATAGACCATACCCTTTTACCTAGAAGAGTTGGGTATGGGGAATTGTGGGGATGCTTGTTTCTCACAAAGCAGACTTGCTATCTAAAAGAGCTGGGTATGGTGAATTGTGGGAATGCTTGTTTCTCACAAAGCATACCCGCTACCTAAAAGAGTATTGTGAATAATTAATCAGGTTTTCTATACAGTAAGCATCGTTTGCAATCAGGTAAGCATTTTTTAGTCCTTGAATCCTGCTCGTGAACTTATAGGCTTGAATGCTGCAATGATTAAGGTCAAATCTTAATTTTCTTTATCTTATAGTTCGTATGGTCGGTACCCTTTATTACACGAAGGTATACTCTGCATTAGAATCGTCTATATGTAGTATTTGATGGTTTAGTTAGTTTGGAGCACTGCATTGAAGATGGACTGGATGCAATTTATTCATTTACATTTCAGGTTATTTTTGAAACTTAAGTTTCCTCCATTACATATCTGTAATGCTTTCTAATTGATAGAGATTCAGGGCTGCCTTTTCGAATCAATTAGGTTATATCTCATATGAATCTATGATTGAATGGATGGATGGATCTTCCCTTTCTGTCCTGTGTTAGAAAAAGACAAAGGTAGAGAAAATGGATGAAACCAAAATCTTCCTTGTGTAAGTGGGTAGTGCTTGATTTTCTTCAGATTTGAGGAGTCATGACAATCATTCACTGTGTGATTTTTGGAAGATATATATTTTCTCTTTTTTCACAATATTGACTTCTGTGGTATGACTAACATCCCAATTGAAGCAATTGGGACCATGAGTTTAAAGGGTGAAACTTTCATTTTTCAGCCGAATGTTATGATTTATGGTGTCTGTTCGATGTACTTTCCTTGATTCTGTCTCGTATGTTCCCTCTCTTGAAAATAAACCCATAAATTAGGATTTCTTGGTCTTCCAGCCCGTGGTTTGTGTTTTAAACAATGTACCAAAGTTCTAAGATAAAGTTGCAAGCATTCTTTTGATATTTTTCGTGGGCCTCACTCTGCTTTCTCATACAAGTTGCTGTTTACTCTTTATCTCAGTTACCCTCTTCCAAGATTCATCCACATGGCAAGTGCCAAGAACTTTATCCTCTGTTTCTTTTTAAAGTTGGGCACATCACTTTTCGTCAATTTCTTTCATGTCGAATAAATTCAATTTTGTACTTGGGATCAAATCAAGTTCGTAATTGGGATGTTGTTAGAGTTGTCGTGGATTCTCGCTGTCCAAACCCTTTATAATAGCCTTACTCAACTATGTCAACTGGTTTTACAGTAACTATGATGTAAAATATTTTACTCGAGATCCTAAGTTCCACACATATGCCAAGTATTTTTCAGAATGGACATGCTGACATGTCAGGTTTAATGACGATTAATAAATAAAAAATGAGCCTATTAGATATAAAATTGTAATTATGTAATATTTATTAATAACGTGTCTTAGGGTAAGGTTCTATTTGTCGATCATTTAATAGCCCCTCCTAACCGGAACTATTATATTTTCCTGGGGTTCTAGTCGTAACTCTTCCAAGGGTTTAGTTTATTCTAGCTTATTTTAGCGGCATCATTAAATTACTAATGTCATTTGGTGGATTAATTTACTGATGCCATAAGGTGGGAGGGAATTATAGGGTGGTGGCCCTACTATTCTATGGGGCCTAAGAGGTAGATTACTTGTTATAGTGGGGGGTTATATTGTCTATATGTATAGTTTCTCTATAATTGATCAAAAGCTATTGCTTTTTTTTTATGGGCAGGGAGTTTTTTCTATATTTAAGAACTTGCTACCGAGTTCGAGTGTCAAATGTGTAATTTACTTCGTGGGCTTACATCTACGACAAATTTTTTTATTGTATGTTCTTCCTCTAGTTTTGATTAATTTAGACCCATTTTATGCATCAATAATCTTTAGTCGTCATATTCCTATAAAATATCTAAATTTGGTTATTTAAAAGATATAGTTTTTGTGAAGCCATCCAAATTGTCATCTTCTTACAAAATATATTAAATTTTGGTTATTTAAAGGAAGAATCTTTCCTAAAACAATTGTTTCAAAACATTTGAATCAGTTTTTGCCATATCAACATTATCCCTATCCCTTCTTCTTAACCCTTTTTCGATGAGTCCTTTCTTGATCTATAGATTGACCTCAATTAAGTGATCACAAAGGGAATAGGAAGTCAAAAAGGGATCTACATTGAGAACTTGAGTGCAATTGTCAATCCAATTCCATACTTAGCAATTAACTTCATCTGTGAACTTATTAGTTTCATTAATATTTAGCTTTGTTTATATTGCTAAATTTAAGAAAGATTGTTTTTGTTAACAGGCATGTTTATTGATCTAAGAATTGATACTAGATAAGAGGGAGAATTAAAAAAATGTTTCTTGTTTGTAGCTTGTTATTGTATTTATCATTTTATCCAAATTAATCTTCAAATGATAAGAAAAAATAGTTTATCAAGAAAACTATATTCAAATAACTTATTTAAGAAACACTTAGATCTCTAGAGATTTTTATTCACAATATCCTCCCAAGAGCCCTCTAAGATTTTTTAAAGATAAGTGCTACTTATATAGTGGGATTTTCTCCATGGAAATTTGGTAGTATTAGAAGTGAATTTCAAATAATTAATCAATATAAAACTATTGAGTGGCAATTATCTATTGTTTATGCTTTCAAGAAATAAAATTATTTATTTCTTATAGAAGAGAGGATTTATTTTTTGTACGTGTTTATTTTTAGAATTTTTATTTGTGAAAAAGAAATATGTAATAATTCTTAATCAATCCTATAAGAGTATTACCATTTTCCCAATGTAACTAATTTTGAATAGAGTTTTGGCATGCAAACAATATTTAGAATGAGAACTAGGATAGTAAACAAAAAAGTGATAGAAGAAAGAATCATAAAGAAGAGTGACACTAATGCACTTTGAGAAAACCTTCATAATGGAAAAAATTGGCCTCCAAACCATTTAATTAAATGTATTATCAACGACAACAATGCCACAAATATAATATCAAGATTTGCATATCCTAAAATATCTATTCTAAAACTACAAGAAGTTTGCTAGTTAACCCTACATAAAATTGAACACAATATCTCCATTTCAAGCTCTACATATAGACCAAGGAAGGTAAGAAAACCATGGATGGTTTTCTAAAAGTAGGGGATCAAAACCATAAGCCAAAGAAAATTCAATGTGATCCATCTCTTGTCAATAGGTCCCACCTCCATGTGTAACTCTACAAATAGATTTTATTTTGATTGATTGGTTTGACTCCCAAGACCAAGTGAGGTCAAATTAACTTCCAAGAGCTCCATGTAGGTATGATAGTAACCTTTTATACACAATATAAGTAGTTGATCAAAGATACTTATCATAGTCCCTCTAGTCACCTTGGTTTTTATGACGTCTTACAAATATCACAAGGCTAATGACACATTGCAAAAAGTGCAAATTATAGATTCTCAAGATTTCATCTAGCCCAAGTGGGATTTTCATGTAGACACATTATTTATAATATTATAAAATATTAAATAATTGTAACTAGACTTGGGACTTGCAAGGTGTACAAAACTTAATCTCCTAGTTCTAGCAATTTCAAACTTGTATATATCGCAAGAGTCATAAGAGGTGCTCAGCAAATTGAACTAAATTCTAGGAGATGATCCCATAACCATCTTGCATCATCTAAACATCTTTTTTCTTATGGGCTACATCCAATAATCTACAACATTTATCAAGGTATCCACCTTCTTGATAATGACCTCTTATTCTCAACCATTTCATGAACAAGAAGATACTACACCTCAATGTGATTATTTTGTGCATGAAAGACAAGGTTATTATCCAAGTTGATAGTACTCAAACTACCACACTAAATCACAATTGTATCCTGCTTCAACTTGATGTTTTAGCACAATCTAAGAAGCTAGGTTACCTCCTTATAAATATGACTATTTGTCAATTTATCATCTACTTGATCACATAACCAAACATGATAAACACATACCCACTAGTAAAAATCCTACTATCGACACCATTGATCCAATTATATATTAGGACAATGTTATACTAGCCTTCTAGTCCTTATAATGTTATATCTCTACAAAATTGAGAATGGGTACCTTGACACCCATTTAGGTGGTTGAAATAATAATTTTATTACTGTACTCACTCGAAATATTTGTTGTAGTGATATTTATGAGAGAAGTCACTTGTGATGGTGGCAGTTACAAAGTGACTTGATTTCATTTACACTGTTTTCTCAATCATAGGCACTAGGAGAGAGAGTGGAAGATCTTGTTATGAAAGGTGATGTCAACATTAGTTGACCGCCCCTTTTTGGAGAGTTGTTCTCGTGACTATTGTGTATGCTTTTAACATGGGGTCAAAGATGCTAATAGTCATGGTTTGTAGTCATCAAAGCATTGATTATTTGCCACATGAGCATTGAGTTTTTGTCATTTATTATGGGTTTGGTGGTCTTGGTTTTGGTAATCCATTTATAGTTTTCTATCTTTGATTCTATATAAATTGGATGATTTTGAGAGTTTTAATGGGTCTTTTATAGATAAAGTAAGGTTATTTAATCAAAATGCTATTAGAATGAAGAGAGAAGTTAGATGTACTATTATAACACATTGTTCTTGAATTAATACATACTTTCTCTATTTAGTGGCCTTGGAGTATTTTTTCTAAAGGGTTTCTTCACATAGAACAAATGTTATGGATTATCATGTATTTGTTTATTTGAACTCTCACATTAATCTAGTGGAAAATCATATCATATATTAATTGGTATTTCAAACTTGTATGCTATGTGAGCATATTTTTATTGTAATAGTTTAATATTATTCTCAACATTTAGTATCAAATCTTTGATTCTATATAGGAGATACTTTCCTTGGAAGTTTTATCATTTTTTTGGTATAAGTTGGAGATTGTATTATGAACACCATTCTACTATATGTTAGTGTAGTTAATTGGGTAGCCAATTATTCTTTGAGTCATCTTAGGCGGTATTAAATAAATGACACATATACTTCAAAACTCATTCCGCTAATTGTTAGATTGTATACTCTATTTGGAGGTTTTATATCCACAAAGTGGCACTACAAAGATAATAAAAATATTTTATTTTTCTCATTTATGTCAACTTGAGTGTGTTCATATTATTTTATGTTGCAAGTTTCATTGGATCACTTTTCAGCCTATTTCTATAAGTAACATTACAAATTTAGGGTCGTCTCAAATTGTCAAACATATTTTCTCTCCTTCCCTTAGAGAGGTCTTAGTTATGTAATCACACTAAATTAATTAAGTTTGTTTGCCAATTGTTTTCCTTGCAAGTAATTAGTTTTATTTTAGATTCAAAATATTTTTAGTTTTTATGATATCCTCAGAAGAGAGCCAGCCTTAAACCACATACACACTCAGCAACATATTAAATCTAGAATGTCAGTCTACTCTGAGTATTTAACACTTTTAAGCCTAGAAATCAAAGCTTGGTGTGTGTGATTTAAGCCGTCGGTTAGAGGAGTTTGCTATTCTAAACTAAGTTAGATTTCTTATAAAGGGTTTGATGAAACGGGAAGTATTTTTTCTCTAATATGAATGATTAATGCTTGATTTTCTTGAGATTTGAAAAATTCGTTCAACAATCATTTACTACATAATTTTCTTCGAAATATATAATTTTTCTTAAATTAACTTCTCTGTGTTGTGAGCAATTGGGACCATGATTTTAAAGGGTGAAACTTTCATTTTTCAGCCGAATGTTATGATTTATTGAGTATGTTCAATGAACTTTCCTTGAAAAGCTTGCTTGATTTACTATTATTTGTTTTGCATCTATCTGTTCATATTTCAGTCTTTCTGCGATGTATCTGTGTTATATTTTTCGTGGGCCTCACTCTGTTTACTCTTTATGTCAGATAGAACTTTATTCTCTGATTCTTTTTAAAGTTGCAGGCACAACACTTTTTGTCATTTCTTTCTTTTATACTTGGGATGTTGTTACATGGTTGTCATGCTTTCAAAAGTCTCTATAATAGCCTTACATCTACGTCAAGTGATTTTACAGTAAATGTAAACATTTTACTCCAGATTCTATTTTTAAGAATGAGCATGCTGACATGTCAGCTTTAATGATGAATAATAAATAAATAAATAAAAAATGAGCCTAGTAGATGTAGTAATTTGCTATTTAGTGTCTTTACGGTAAGGTTCTATTTGTCACTCAGTTAGAAGTTTTGAAATGTTTCTTTGCTACTCAGGTGTCAAACATGCATTTAATTTAGGGAACTTGTATCTATTGACAATAAATTTTTTCCAAAAGGTGTCAAACATGTACCTAATTTAGTGAATTTGCATCTATGACAAAAATTTCTTTGTTCTCAAAAGTGATGGTTAAAAAACACAAGTTTGTCTTATGTTTTTCTTTCATTTTTGATCAATTTAGATACATTTATGTGTCAATCATCTTTAGTCACCATATTGTTACAAAATATCTAATTTTGGTTATTAAAAAGGTCTAGTTTTTGTTTTGGAAGAATCTTTCCTAAGACAATTGTTTCAAAATGTTCAAGTCGGTTGTTGCCAAATCATCGTTACCCAGATCCCATCATCTTAACCCTTTTGTAGATTGACACCAATTAAATGATCACAAAGGGAATAGCAAGTGGACCTGGATCTACAATGAGAACTTTAGTGATATTGTTAAACCCAACTTCATATTTGAAGATTGTTACTCCATATGTGAATTTATTAGTTTTATTAAGATTTAGTTTTGTTTATTTTGGTAGATTAAGAAAAGATTGATGTTTATTAAAGGATAAAGAGGCTTTGAAGGGACCTAAAACTCTATATACAAAACGATGTTACAAAAAGAAACAAATCCAATCGACAACATCCAAACATCTAATAGACAATTAGAAAATAAAAATTATACTTAATGCATATTTTTTAAAACACCAAAAACTTTCATTTCCTGATCAAGAAACCTTTCATGTAGATTACCAGAGTTCAATAATTCTATTTTCTCCTCCTAGGTCTTCTTGGCCCTAGTACGAGAGCTAGGAGGCCCAAGTTCCTCACTAAGTGTGGCCTTTTTACCCTTGCCTTCCTTGCTCCAACATTCATCCCCAATCTCAATTTTGAAACTATCCACCACTTGATCTTCTCTAAACTCATGCAATTTATTGTTTAGAATCCTTAACCCGTCTACACTATTCTAAATAGAGCATTGATTGATCTTGTGGATAGTATCAAGGTTATTATTAACCTCATACAACTTCTCTTCAAAACTATTGATTCTATCAGCATAATCAGTCTTCAACTAAGAAATAGCATTGGCCATTGCATTCATTGAGGATTGAATTTTTTTTAACTCATTCAAGGGAAGATAATTCCTCACATTACCTTAAGCATTGTTCATAATCTTCATATTCAAGGCTCCAAGCCTAGCATTTATTTGATTTATTTCATAAAAGAACCATTTAGCGAAGTTTAAATTTCCCAACAATGCCCTCTCAAGTTAAACCAAGAAGATCACTAACCTCTGTCATACTCATGCTAGGAATTGCAGTTTGTATAAATGAAATCTAGGCAAGGCAATACCCTAGAAAGTCACAACCTTAAATAATTAAATGTAGGATATTAATAAATACATGGGGCAGCCCAAAAATACAATAATAAATATTCTCAATGATTATTCAAGGAGGGTTGACCAGTATTAAGATTAAAATAACAACTAATTACAAGAGCCGACCAAGGGAAAAAAATACTAAAGAGTCGACCAAGGAGTGTAATAATTAAGGACCAACCTAAATATCCGCAAGGCAGTGTTAGAATTAGGGGGGAGCCATCCCTTGAAAATGAGATGTTATCTACGAAAAGAAGTGACCTTTTATTTTGAAATAAAGATATAAAGGGAGAAACATCTCATTGTGGAAAAGGCATCAATTGATGAAGGAATTGAGATCTAATCTGGATAAAAGAAGGGCAATTTTGATTTGAAATATAAGATAGATATCCAGTCTAAAAAAGGGAAATAATGAATTAAGATCAAAATTTGTGTATATAATCTACATTCAGGGAAAGCGGCCATTCGATTTAAGCAAATGGAATTGGTATGAAAATGTGGTTGTCTATTGTCTATTGTCTGTTATATCTCTTATGAATATTTGATTTATATATATCTACATTCTTAGAGTTAATAAATTAATCAATTTATCATCCTACAATCAATCATATATGAGATTAGCAAGGAAACATGTTAGGGAGAGGCAATAGACTGATTCCTGCAATGTAAGTAGACCACCTTAAGTTGGATTGATTGGAGGTCTTTCCACTTGTGGGCCAAGGGGTTGAATTTTCTTGGTTGGATGTTTCACACCCTTGGGCTTAGTTGTGGTGAATAGTTTTAAGGTTCCTTATTGTGCATTCCCCTCTAATTCCTAATGTGGTTGGTTGTTGGAAGTGAAACTATAGAATGGATCAAACTACATGATGTTGTTTATCGTTTAATTAATGTTAATTGTCCATTTACTTTTAAGTTCAATAGCTATTATATGATTTAGTTATAAAATACTATTTGTAAACAATTTGTATTATTGGAATTGTTACTTTTGGAAGAAAAAAATAAGTATACCCCAATAGGGGACATTACAACCTCCTCCCTGTTGGCAAGAAGAAAAGAAAACTCCTTAGGATTACCAATTTGCACATTCCCCTGCCTCTTTGGTACATGATCAAGGATATGCATATTATCTACTTGTAGAACACAAGATTCCACTGAGAGTGGGGGTGAATCAGTGGTTTCCAAACTTAGCCGTTTTTAAACCTAAAAAAGGTGTATCGGTTAGCAAATCTAACACAAGGTGGATATATCGGTAAGATAGGAAGATGACTCAAATGCAAGGACACACAAAAGGAACATCACATAACACCGTATGTACAAGGAAAACCCAACATGGGAAAAACCTCGATGAGAAATGTTGTTGCAGTCTACTGCTCCAATCCAGCCTCACAATAAACATTGTATTACAAAGTTTAGGGCATCAACCCAAGGAAAACCAACCCCTGATTTAGAACACCAACCCAATGAGAACCAACCCTTGATTTAGGGCACCAACCCCTGCACCGAGCTCCAACTCAGTGATTACAATGACATATATCAATACAAACTAATAACCCAGTTACAAATGAGTTATGTAACCTCTACAATCTTCCTTTTGGTTCTACTCTTCTCAACCAGTCTTCCTCTACTCTGCTCTTTGTCGGTTCTCTGCTCACTCAGATACACAATTTCTTGCCACCATTGGTACTCTTCACTCTGTTAGTTTTGTTCACTCTGATCTCTATCGGTTCTCTCCTTACTGGTCAAGCCTTGCACTTATCTTGCCTTGTCGAATCTTCACCGACACTCTCACTGCATTGCAACACCTTGTGTTGCCTTCCCATAGATTCTAGCACCACTGGTTCACTTGACTGCAACACACTTTGTATCTTACCGGTCACTTTGACCTTACTAGTTAAACCTCTGCTAAACCCTCTCATCGGTTACACCTCCAACACTTAGTTTCTATTATCTTCAATGAACTCTCTGTCTAGTTGGCTCTCTGTTGCACTTTTACTCTCTTCTCTTCAATATCTGGCACTTAATCATCTGGCAGTATGAATCAAATATGATCTTTTGTCTGCATAATTATATGTAAGCTTTTCCGCCATGACCGACATTCAAACTTCACATGTCTAGGGTTTCTTCATCGACCACGAGGCGTACCAGATCCAATCATTTTTTTTTTTAAGAGATTGACCACCTACAACGAATCACTCAACTCTGCCAATCTCGTTGCATCCAAAACACATTTTCTATCTTTAGCAAACATGACCTATATGTTGTCCTGTACTTGTCAATCATGATGAATGAGTTTGTGGTCCCCTTCACCACATCTAATCAACACCTGCACAACCTACATCAATCAGTGCATCACTCAGATCTTCACCATTCAGTCAACATCAAGCCGCAAACCACTTTCCTCGACCCGTGATATCCACAGTCAACATTAATGTTGACCAACTCATCAACAACCTTTTTGAAGCACACTTGACCGACAACTACATGCTTGACACCTATGTCCTACATATCATCATTATCGGCATCCACCTCTGCTCAGGCCACTATGTTAGTTTAGGCTTAGCCACCGAGCAACATACTACCGGTGTTCATCTACCAATCCAATCTTCTATGTCGGTTATACATCAACTGGTCAACCTTCAAGCCTGCACTTTGTTATTCTACTGGTGGAACACATTAACTTGGTCACCAACCTTGTCAATCCACATCAAGCTCATCTTCATCAAATAGGAGCCTTTCACTTCTTCACTTTGCTCACTTACTGGCAACCACCTTGATGACACCATGCCATCAATGTTCAATTGTCTCCATCAACATTCTGGTTGCACTCTTTGTATGCAATGTTGAACCTTTTCTTATTCTTCATTAGACCAGTTCTCCTCTCAACTGGTTTGTCAAAGTGACAAAGCTATCCTTCCTTTTCTATACCGGTAACTCATCATTCCATCAACTTCTTTGAATGTCTTATCTCATAGGGATATGATGCATTCCATGCATGCTGAGAGATAAGCTCAATATGACCACTTAGTGTTGGCAATTGACACTCAATTGAATGGTTTCACTATGTTGTCATTGATGGTAACATGGTATTGTGTTCTGGCTTCATGTTTTGGTTCAGTTGTGTACCGGCAGACACTACACTGGCACCAGTAGGACAGAAGGATTTCTTTGGTTATTGGCAATGTAGGCTGACATGGTTTAGAATATGGTTATCAGTATTGGAGGCCGACACCTCTTAGATCCTACATCAACAATTGATTTTGATATTCATGTATTTATTTTATCTAGCTGACATGTAATTTGATATTGTAATTATCTTTGTAAGCCGACATAAGGCATGATAAATTGTATAGGGTATATAGATCAATTTGATATCATCATCATGCGAACCTAAAATATATCAGAGAGATTATGTATGTGAGGATATTTATGTAAGGTTTATTTTGGTAAAGGGTTTAGGGTTTCAGACTAGAACAAACAGAGATTAAACCATAACTGTATTATGGCATAGAAGATGCTATCTTAGTAGTTCAACTTTTCTGTGGATTGTAGTCTATATTTATATGTAGTCAATGAGGCTCCTTTTGTGATTGAGCAGTGTTCTCTAGGTTGTAAGCCTTCCGGAAAGTGCAGGCCCCTTAAATTTTGTAATATCTCTTCATATGGCCAGTGGATTGATATTGTGGGTCACAAATCCCACCATGGTTTTTCCTCTTTGAGGTTTTCCACGTATAATTCTGTGTTTTATGATTCTCATTTATGTGATTGGCTTATTGGTTGTTTTACTTCTTTCAATTATGTATGTACCGGTATATCGGTTGGTGTATGCATGTTTTAATAAGGCTAAAATTGATCATTCTGGTATAACACTGATTCACCCCCCCCTTTCAGTGTTATTGGATTCCAACACTTACTGGTGGAAGTGGATCCTTGTCACTTGCTGACCAATGACTAGTGAGAACTAGTTGCCATTACATTGTTCTCAGTCTGGTTCTGGTATTAAACCAGTATGACTTCCTTGTTTGAGCAGACACAACTTCAACTTGACATATGATCCGGTTGAGCACACTCATTGTCAATCATATCTTCATCCTATGACAACATCTTTAATCGGTGGGAGTCCTGTAGTAATACATCCAACTACATACCGGTTGTCTACACATTCTTTATGGATCATCCTTCCTGCATTCTTACCGGACACATGCTTACCAGTTGGCAACCATTTACTACCAAAACATCACTCACGGTTTGGCATTACCATAATGTCAACTGTCTTCAATACCTATTCACCAGTCAACATCTTAACTTATGTATCCAACACAAACCAACAATAACTTGTGTACAGGTGACTCCAAAGACCACAATGTCGGTTGAAATTCTCTTCTTACCAATGACAAGCTATACCGGTAACATGTTGTACTAGTTGATATCAAAGACAACATTACCGGTTGACACTAATGACAACACAATGCCAACAATCTCCCCCTTTGGAATTAATATCAACTCATGTAGTATTCGGTATACTACAAAATTTCTCTCCCCCTTTGACAACAATGGAAAAGGGTACTGACAGAGCTTTCTATCGGTTGCTTCTCCTCCTTTGACCATTTCACTTTGTATCCTCTCAATTAGCAACACTTGAGATAGAGGGCCCTGACACCAACTGATACCAATTGTTCTACTACCAAATGTATATACCAATCTGATATCAATTGTAGAAAAGTGTGTCAGTGAATTCCACTTACCTACCTGTCAGATTGCATCATCTCCCCTTTTGATATGCAAAAAGTTATTTTGACCCCAATTTGTTGATACCAAGTGTTGAAGCTGACACTGATACCAAATGCATGTTCTCTTGTTGTGCAGGTAATTTTACCTCTTTGCAGGCAACTCACCCGGTGGTCCAATTGTGATTTCTATTAAGTACAAATTGAGTAAACATTGAAAGAAAACACAAACAAGGAATGATGAGCACTTCCCAAAGTCTCAAACTTACCGATACAGCCATAGAAAATTGAACTCCCTCTATGTTCAGTATATCTGATACCAATCAGAAGGTATGGCTGTGAACTCCCCCTGAGCCATAGATCTCAGGTCTTCATTTCCTATCAGTTCCTAAACCAATTCTCCAATTTGTACCTTGTACCAGTTGAGCTAAGTGTATAAGTGATCTATTGATGATCTTCCAGCTCCATGATATCCATCACAGCTTATGACATTATCTTACTTGACCAAAATGCCAAGTCACATCATCATCATGTCAATTATCAAACTAGTTAGATCAAAATGATGCATGCACATAAGATCAACTACCGGATCAACACAATGTCATTCAGGTCTTCTCCAATATCAAATAAGACATAATTACCTCAATCCATGCCATCGAATTCACTACAATGATCATAATCTGCAATATCGGTTAGTCTCCATACTGATAGCATATTGTGCATACCAGTGTACTATACTAGATCAACATCTCCACTGAAGCACCTTCCTCTAACCTCTGTCTTCTTGTGTCAAATGCCTCTAATCCCAATGGAAATTTGAACCATTCACTGACACATGTGGAAATAATCCATCTCTAATATGTAGGTGTGTATCCAAGGCACTAACTACACACAGTGCCATCCCATCTTTTTCCTTGTATCAGAAGTAGATAGTCCTTCCATTTGTCCATTTCAACATTTGGGGGTGAATGATGTGATCAACATGTAGCTCCCATGAGTCTTGCATCTCCTTTAAGCCTTATGAGATATCACATGTGCATTGAATGCATAGTGTTGGTCTATGGTTCTACTCTCGTGCTTCTTCCTCCATACCTACTTGGTCTCACTCATCTTCCCATTTGCAGTGTTAGGAGGTCTTATCTTCTTCTACTGATTGGTCCTTGCTCTACCAGATTCTATAGCATGACCGGAAGCATTGCCATAGAAGGAGACTGTGTTCATACCAAACACATTATTGGAGGGCCTTCTATCAAACCGGTTTGATCTTCTTCCTCTGATCATGATGTTGTAGCCAGCAACCGAAACCAGTGGATCTCTTGATCTTGCAAGAACATTTCTTCTTTGGTTCCATGCAAGTCTCTGACTCCCATATTCTCTACAATCACTTTCATATTGAGCATAGTTGTTACACCGGTTTCCATATGACTGAATGTTCTTCTTTCTACATTTATGACTGATATGGCCAAGTCCATTACATCTTTGACAGACTAAATTGTTATTTCTAGGAAAAAAAATTTGTCTATTCCTAGACCTCTTTTTACATTCATCTACCCTATGGCCATTATCTTTGCAAGCAAAACAATACTTGTAGAAGGAGGGCTTGTAACTTACAAAGTTGTTTTGCCAAACATGAGGTGATATTACCGCCTTCGCTTCTCGATTTCTGCTTCTCTGAGGGTGGATCTTGGATTGTCCACTCTCTGCAATTCTTCCATCTGATCCCTTCTTCTTCCACACTTGTCTTGACTTATGGACAATAGTATCTCTTTGTCTTCTACCTGTTGGAGGTCTTCTAGGTTGTCCTCTCAAGTTCTTACTTCTGGTGAAGCTATCTTCTCTCAACTTCCCTTTCCCTTTAGGATCAACTTTATTCCTTCTTGCAGCACTGGTCTTCATCCTCATGTCTTCATCGATTGTAGTGGGTTCTATCTTCCTTCTTGGAGCATTTCTGATGGTGAAGGTATATCCTTTATTGTTTCCATTTGTGGAGACAAACCGAATGTCCTTGGGGGCGACATTCTTGTTGGTGGAGCATTCACCGACAGCAAGACCTAATCCTCCATTATCCTTGGAGTGTTTTTGCTTCTTCAACATCTTGTCCAAGGCATCACTGTTGTCATCAAACCGGATCCTCACCTTGAGCTCATCTTGACATTTCTCAAGGTCTTTGTTGAGTTTCTTCACTTCACCTATTAGACTCTGACATTCTTTGTCCTTGGCCTCTAGCTCTGATGTTAAATATTTACACTTGCATTTCTTGGTGTCCAAATTGGATTTTGGTTCTTCATTTATCCTTTTAGTATCATCCACTTGTGCTTTCAGATTGGCAGTGGTTAGCTCTGACTCTTGAAGGCATTTGATCAACCAGTCTTGTTCCCAAATGGAAGCATTCTTGAACATCTTATATTCATTTATTACTCTGTTAAGCTCCTTGAATGCATTTATAAGTTCTTCAAGATCAACTTCAGCTTCATCTTCACCATCACTACCAAACACATCTTTCCAATAGGATTGATTTGAGTTATCATTTTTTGATGTGTGTGGCTCACCTTCTATCTCGTGAGCCATGAAGAGGTGGGTTTCTTCTTCATCATTGATGTTGCTGCTAACTGATCTATCTTTGTCTGTAGACTCATGTGACACATTTCTCATCTTATTGTTCTCACAAACCGGTTTTGCAATGGTAGGCTCATTTCCATACAACTTCTTCAATCTATCCCACAAACTCTTTGTTGACTTGCATATGTCCTCCTGTGAAGAGATATCACCGAGAAGACCATTGAGTATAGAATTCATGGCTTCAATATTGCACTTAGATCTTCTTTTAGCTTCAGGACCGGTGGGAGGACTAGTCGGTCTAGAGAATGATTAACAACCAACATTCATATATCATATCCTAATAAGGACAGGTAGACTTCCATTCTACAACTCCAAATAGAAAATTTTGATCCATCAAACACCGGATTAGGGGTTAAAATAAAATAGACCATTGTGTTCAAAAAACCATAATCTGCCCAAGCTGGAGAAATCTTATCTAACCGGGAACCTAGGCTCTAATACCAATTGTAGAACACAAGATGCCACTGAGAGGGGGGTGAATTGGTGTTTTCCAAACTTAGCCCTTTTTAAACCTAAAAAAGGTGCACCGGTTAGCAGATCTAACACAAGGTGGATATACCGGTGAGATAGGAAGATTACTCAAATGCAAGCACACACAAAAGGATGTACGAGGAAAATCCAACATGGGAAAACCTCGGTGAGAAATGTTGTTGGAGTCTATTGCTCCAATCCAGCCTCACAATAAACATTGTATTACAAAGTTTAGGACATCAACCCAAGGAGCACCAACCCTGATTTAGGGCATCAACCCAAGGAGAGCCAACCCTTGATTTAGGGTACCAACCCAAGGAGAACCAACCCTTTATTTTAGGGCACCAACCCCCACACCGAGATCCAACTCAATGATTGCAATGACATATATCAATACAAAGTACTAACCTAGTTACAAATGAGTTATGTAACCTCTGCAATCTTCCTTTCGGTTCTACTCATCTCAACCGGTCTTCCTCTGGTCTTCTCTCTGCCTGTTCTTTTCTCACTCAGATACACTGTTGCTTGCCACCACCAGTACTCTTCACTCTACTAGTTTTGTTCACTATGATCTTTATCAGTTCTCTCCTTACCGATCAAGAATTGCAATGATCTTGCCTTGTCGGATCTTCACTGACACTCCCACTACACTGGAACACCTTTTGTTGCCTTCCCGCAGGTTCTAGCACCACCGGTTCACTTGACTGCAGCACACTTTGCATCTTACCGATCACTCTGACCTTACCGATTGAACTTTTGTTAAATCCTCATGCCAGTGGCACCCCCAACACTCATTCTCTGTGATCTTTGATGAACTCTCTAACTGGTTGGCTCTCTGCTACACTTTTACTCTCTGCTCTTCAATATCTGGCACTTAATCATCTGGTAGCATGAATCAAATATGATCTTTGGTCTGCATATTTATATGTGAGCTTTTCTGCCATGACCGACATTCAAACTTCACATGTCTAGGGTTTCTTCATCAATCATGAGGCATACCAGATCTAATCAGATCTTGTCCCAGAGATTGACCACCTACAACATATCACTCAACTCCACCAATCTCGTTGCATCCAAAACACGTTTTCTATCTTTATCAAACATGACCTGTATGTTGGTATGTGCTTGTCAATCACGATGAATGAGTTTGTGGTCCCCTTCACCACATCCGATCAGCACCTGCATCAATCAGTGCATCACTCAAATCTTCACAATTTGGTCTACATTGAGCCGCAAACCACTATCCTCGACCCGTGATAGCCTGAGTCAACATTAATGTTGACTGACTCATCACCAACCTCGTTGAAGCACACTTCACTGACCACTGCATGCTTGACACATGTTTTCTACGTGTCACCATCGTTGGCATCCACCTCTGCTCAGGCCACTATGTCAGTTTAGGCTTAGCCACCGACCAACATAATACCAGTTTTCATCTACTGGTTCAATCTTCCCTGTCAGTTATACATCAACCGATCAACCTCGAAGCCTACACTTTGCTGTTCTACCAGTGGAACACATTAACTTGGTCACCAACCTTGTCAATCCACATCAATCTCATCTTCATCGGATAGGAGCCTTTCACTTCTACACTTTGCTCACTTACCGGTTGACGCACTTACTGGTAACCACCTTGATGACACCATGCCATCAATATTCAACTTTCTCCGTCAGCATTTCGGTTGCACTCTTTATCTGCAATGTTGAACCTTTCCTTATTCTTCATTAGACCGGTTCTCCTCTCAACTGGTTTGTCAAAGTGACAAAGTTATCCTTCCTTTTCTGTACCGGTAACTCATCATGCCATCAAATTCTCTTACTATCTTATCTCATATAGATATGATGCATTCCATGCATGTTGAGAGATAAGCTCAGTATGACCACTTACCTGTGGAAGTGGATCCTTGTCACTTGTTGACCAATGACTATGAGAACCAGTTGCCATTACATTTTGCTCAGTCTGCTTCTGGTATTACACCAGTATGACTTTCTTGTTTGAGCAAACACAACTTCAACCTGACATATGATCTAGTTGAGCATACTCACTGTCAGTCATATGTTCATTCTATGACAACATCTTTATCCAGTGGGAGTCATGCAGTAAAACACCCAACTGCATATCGGTTGTCTGCACATTCTTTATAGATCATCCTTCCTGCATTCTTACCAATCGCATGCTTACCGGTTGGCAACCATATTCTACTTGTGGAAGTGGATCCTTGTCACTTGGTGACCAATGACTGGTGAGTATCGGTTGCCATTACACTATGCTCAGTCTGCTTCTGGTATTAAACCAATATGACTTCCTTGTTTGAGTAGACACAACTTCAACCTAACATATGATCCGGTTGAGCACACTCATTGTCAATCATATCTTCATCATGTGATAACATCTTTAATCAGTGGGAGTCCTATAGTAATACATCCAATTACATACTGGTTGTCTACACATTCTTTATGGATCATCCTTCCTACATTCTTACTGGTTGGCAACCATATACTACCAAAACATCACTCACGGGTTGGCATTACCATAATGCCAATTGTCTTCAATACCTATTCACCAGTCAACATCTCAACTTATGTCTCCAACACAAGCCAACACTAACTTGTGTACCGATGACTCCAAAGATGACAATACCGGTTGACATCCTCTTCTTACTGGTGACAGGGTATACCGGTAATATGATATACTAGTTGACATCAATGACAGCATTACCGATTGGCATCAATGACAACACAATGCCAACAATACCAAGCCATTAGTAGAGCCTTGCCCCATCCTCCTTTCACCATAATAAGAAGATTTAACCCTTTGATCATCCAATTAATTTTATCTTTAGAAACATCTCTCTAGTGAACCTCCACAGTTTTGACCTTCTTCACCTAATTGGTAGCAGTTGAAACATTATTGGCAGCTTGTTCCTCACTAGTGTTTGAACCCTTGGTCTAGGAAGAATGGGATGCACCCTCCTCTTAGAAGAGATCCTCTTTTTACCCCTATCAACCTTAGGAAGGGGAAGGCACCATACACACAAAAGAATCCTCATTGGTATACATCACTTCACCCACGTAATATGCAACCTTAGTCTCCTTAGTCTCCATGTCCTTCATATCAGTTGGCATATCGGAGTAATGAGTATGCACAGGGACTTGTTTCAACTTTTTAAATTTTTTTGACAAATTCTTGAGGATTTTAGGGGAGGGATCCTTAATATGCTGCATAATTAATAAAATGAGTCCCTCATGAAGGATAGGACATTAGGATTCCTCCTATGGTCGATAATCCCCCTCTTAAGGAAGCCAATAGATTAAACAAAATGTAAGCTAGTAGCTTATGCTTGAAATGATTCAAAAGAGTGAAATGGAAACCTCAAATGGTGGTAACTTACTATCGAGAGTTATATAACCCATTATAACCTCTATGACATCAACCCAAATGGGCTTGATAGATAATCTATCGTAGCCCCTGTAGACGTATAAAAATGACCATATTCCTAAATGAATATTTTATGTTCATTTCTCTATTTAATTAAATCCAATTTAATTAAATTACCCGCATTCCTCTATTTAATTAAGTAAATTATTCAATTTATTTAAATTAAATTCACTATATCCATTTAATGAATAAATCATTTTATTCAATTAAATTCCCCCTATCCACTTTTAATTAAATTCAAATTTAATTAAATAGTTATCCTAAAATTGAATAAATCTAATTTATTTAATTTCCCCAAATTATAGCCAAATTGAATGAAATTCATTAATTCAATTAAATCCTATTATCCCTCCATCCACTTGCAAAATCCTACATCTCCCACTTGCCTTCCTAAACCCCTATCTAATCCCTTCTAGACTCTTCTAATCGCTTCTAATTAGCCTAACCCATCTTCTAAACTTTGTCACGTCCCTAAGCAAAGGGAGGTCACTTCTCAAATCCTCAAAGTCTTTGATAACCATTAAAGGCTTCAAACCTTCAACCACTTAATTCCCCAAAGTCTTCATAACCATTAATGGTTAACTCAAACCCTCTTACATGGTTAAAGAAATTCTTTTAACTCAACCTTCATCCAACCCAAGGGTCTCATCAAGCATTTAATGCTTTGACCATGATTATCTCTTAATCATTTGCACAAAGGTTTATCCTTGGATTAACTCTTAATCCAGTGGGTAATCTTAATTTAGGCTTGACTCTTACCTTCTAGATAACCATAAGGTCTTCTCAGGCATTTAATGCCTCCTACCCCTTCTCTCAACCCAACCCTATGTTGACATTTGTCACCATTTCATTGGTGCAAATTGCAAACATGGATCCCCAACTTTCAAACTCAACCCTTGATCAACTCTTTCAATCCTGACCATCCATTGCCCTGTTTTTGCTATAAATAGAGCTCTCATTCCTCCATTATTAATCATCCTTCAAATTTGTAGTATCATACTTATGCTCAAATACATTCAAGCTTTCATATCATTTTTATGCTCATCATTTTAGCCTCTCTTTTAACTAGGAATTAGTCTAAATATGCATGTTTAGAATACTTTCTATTATCATTTAGCTCAATCATAGACTAAATATATCATGTTAGGATAGTATTCATACTAATCTTGTCATCTTATAGCTAGTTTATTGCATTTCTAGAATCATGCATAGCTTAGGATGCATCTCATACTAAAATCCATCAAAGCATCCCTCGTTCTTGCATTTGCCATCCCTAAACCATTTTGCTCAGTGATCTGAGAGCATAAACATTGGTTTGAGGGACATTGTAGGATAGAGAACCATGGGACCCACCTTGGGAAGCTGAGTTATACTTCATAACTCCATAGCTTGCACCAAGAAGTCCTGTGTGTGTGTGTGGACAAGTCTTTTGGAATATTTTTCATATATTGAGTTCTATCGACCCACTTTTCCACCATATATATCAAATTGGTTTTTGAAATTAACCACTTTTGCAGGTCCGCGGGAAACAAGAATCAGCGCGTGGGAAGCATTCCCTAGCGCATGCGGTTAACAGTCGAGCGCATCCTGCTTACTGTTTAGCACATGGGGTCTCTACTTTGGCGCATGGAGTCCTTTCTTTAGCGCATGACTTCCACTAATCTTTTCCTGTAGGTATCAACACGGAAGAAAAAAATAGAGTAGCGCATCTAAAAAATAGTTTGGCCCGTCGGGTCTGTTAGATACCACATCCAGTTCACTATCTAGCTCGTGGAGTCCATCATCTAGCGCATCAAGTCCATCTTTTAGCGCATCAAATCATTAATTTTCTTGTAGGTCTCAGCGTGGGAGAAAAACAGAGCAGCGTTTCCGACGCACAGAGTAGCGCATCCAGTAAAAAGTGTAGCGCATTTAGACATAATTTTAGCGCATCTAGGTTATATTGTCGCGCTTACAGTCCTTTCTGTAGCACATCCCAGACAGAAGGAAAAAATTAAAATTGTAACCGAAATTAAATTTAGACTTGTGGAAGTCCACAAAATCCTATATTTTCTAACTACTGTGGTGGGTATTTTATAGGATTTCTGACATCTTCTTGCAAGGAGGAGCTTAGTGTTATTTAATTCTTGTTAAATAAAATTAAACTCACCTTATTTAGGCTATAAAAAGAACCACAAAAACAATTGTTTCTTGCTTTTCCTAGAAAGACAAAATTTTCATTTTGGGCTTTAAAAGGAACAAGTCAATTTTTCATTTTTGCAAACAAAGGTGTTTAAAAAGAACTTCACCATCCTTTGGTGCATAAAAGGATTCACTTCAAATTTTTGCAAAGTAAAAGAATCACACATGTCCAAAGTCATTTGCAACTAAAGAGGGAAGATCTTCCCCTTTTTGATCGATTTCTTTTGTTGACAAAACATTGAATTTACTTTGTTGACCAATTCTTTTTCATAGATCAGATAATCATTGCCTTGAAAGGATAAAATAAACATCATATTTTCATGGAGTAATATCTCCATATAGAAGTTAGAAAATCATTGTCTTGAAGGCTAAAAAGAACAACTTGATTGCCTTGTCTTGAAAGTGGAAGGAATATGCTCTCCCCTTAACCAGGTGATCAAAAATCCAGACCACTCTTAAAAGCTTTCTTTACTTCAAGCAATAAATCCTTTAGCAGGCCTGCCTTCCCGAGAAGTTGAAATCAACTCTTAAAGCCGTTTATGGCCAGTGTGAAGGGAACGACCTAAGTGGGAAACGACTTTGACACCAAGAATTCCACACCACTATAATCAAACGTGGAAAGTGACGAAAGTCCTTTTTAATGGTTGCGTGCAGCGATTAGCCTTCCCCCAGTATCCTTGAGATACGCAAAGCCTTTGTTCTAAAGGTTGAGAAGCCTCCTGAGAGAGTTTATCACTGACAGCTGAACAGGAAGCCTGATTACGAACTATAGAAATAGAAGCCTTGAACCGAGTCAGTAACCAGACATTTATAATATCATAGTGCAAGGGTGGGGAAGAATCCACCCCCAAGATTACTCACCATATATCTCCCAAGATAACTACTCAACTATGAAGCAATTCAGTTTGGGTTAATTTCTGGCAAAGGGCAAAAAAATGGGTGCCCCCTAGGGGGTGACACGGCTGTTTGAGCTGACGGAGTATCGAAACTAGTGGGCTATGATGTTATTTATGACCCTTGACTAAAGAGTCTTTCTGAAGTGTATTATTCGTATCAAAACCTGTTAAAACATTGGGGATTTGAACACATCCTCGAAGAACATACACTTTTTGTTAGATTAGACAAAATGGTCATACTTTTTGTGTTGTGCTTGCATTTACTACTTTAGAAAATCATCCATCGAACTTGAAAAATTCACGATAAAAATTCAAAAATCACCAAAAAAAAAAAAAAAAACCAACCAAAGGAAAAATCAAGACAATTTAGCGCATAAGAGCAACATCTTAGCGCATAAGAACCTTCTATTAGCACATCCAACCATCAAATTAGCGCGTCGGTTCCAAACAGTAGCATTTCGTCTCAAGGCAAAAATAGTGTGCAAACATTTAGCGCATCAAACAAACATTCTAGCGCATGGAAGCATCAGTCTAGTGCGTGGAGGCTAAACATTAGCACATTAGGTTCACAGGTTAGCACGTTGCAGGCCCAGGGTAGCACATAGATTTTTCACAACAAATGGAAAACAAATTTGAACATTCAAAACTTTAGCGCGTGTCTGGGGGTAGCCTAGCACGTGGGGTCGTTATTTTAGTGCGTAGAGTAATTTTTGTAGCGCATATAATCTCTGTTTTAGCGCGTGATCCAAAACACAAAAACAAAGGGCAAAATAGTGAGGAATTTTAAAAATTTTGAAAACATCTTCAAAAGCCTTCTTCATCAAACATCGTTTTTCATCAAACAGAGTAGTGAAAGCAAACCGTTAAGACTATTTCTTAAGCTAATTTGTGTCAAAACAAACGTTGTAAAATCCTAAACGAATCGCACGATAAAACATATCTATCTTATCATAAATTGGAAACCTCATCATTTGTATCAAAAGAATCCTTTACCATCTTACGAATTTTTATCTCACAAAAACACTTGTTTAAAATTTTCAAGTTGTCAAATCCAGTCTCCATATCGGGAGGCTTTTATCCATATCATTTGACGCACTTTGTCGTGAAGGGGCATCTAAACCTTCACTTTGATAGAGTAAGATTTGAAATTTTTCAAACAAGATCAACTAAATCCAAACCAATCAAAGGAAACCATTGATTACTCATGCACGACTAATCCTCATATTCTGAGAAGAAAGAACCTTTATCGTAACGTCACGTTGAAGAAACAACAAAGTTTTTCCAAATTCATCAAGAGAAACAAGTTCTTATACATCAATCGTCAACTATTCAAATCTCATCGGGTATTCCTTCATCACGTCAAACGTTATATCCAAAACAAATCCAACGAATTTGACAAAGAACCCTTGAAGACAAGAGCCTACTGTCAAAAGTCTACTTTTAATCAAATCATAAACTGCGGCGGAAAAATCAATCCAGCATTCTTGCCCGACGAGTGTATCACTTATAACATATCTCGACTAGAACCACCTACCCCCGAGCAACATATCAACGAGGCTTTTGTCCCTTTCATCACTGAAAGTTTCTACTAAAATGCCTGTTACTCGCTCTCAAAGAAACCAACAAAGCGAGACACACGCCGAGTCTAGTATGAATTGAAGATTGTCAAATCCTTTTAAAGTTCCACCCTTAGAAGAACCTGAAATTACTGAAGCACTTCTTCAGGAATGTTAGGAAAATCCATCATTCCAAAAGCTTGTAGAAAGGCTCATGGAAAATGACAAGGAAAAATATCTGCTCATGCTTACAAGTAAAGGCGTTAAACTTTCCAAAGATTTAGACTCAAACATCTTTAAAACTGGATCTCAACAATATGCATATCAAGAACAACAAAGAAAAGACGAAACTCGTAACTTTGAACAACACATACCTGAGCAACACATTCCAGAACAACGCATACCAGAAATGCATATACCCGAACTAGAAACACCAGAGCAAAATATACCCTTTACCACACCTTTTCAGCTGAGAACAAATACAAGGGAAAAACTTTTCCCTCGACAAGACAATATACCTTTGGCTGCCCTTACTCAACAAATGAAAATGTTGCAAAGGCAAATATAGGATATACAACAAGGGACAACAGTGCAGTACTCTTTAAACGAAATCTGTCCTTATCCATTTGACAGAAGATTAAACATGGTCCCTTTTCCTCCAAACTCAAACGTTCCCAAATTCGATAAATATGATGGGAAAAGTGATCCCTGAGATCATGTTCGAGAATTTTGCACAATGAGCCTTGAATTTTCTCATGATGACACCTATTTGATGAGGTTATTCCCAAGAAGCTTGGGAGGGCAAACCATAGAATGGTTATCCAAAATTACGCCACCTGTCAGATCATTTGATGAATTGGTTAACAAATTCATAACCCAATATTCCTATAACATCCAACATGCCATAACCATGCTAGATGTTTGCAACACCAAACAAAAGAACAACGAAACATTCATGGTATTCCTTCAACGCTGGCGACGTATGATCTCCAGATATCCTCGAGATATTCCCGAAAAGGAGAAAATGGAAATCTTCATCGATAACTTGAATAGTGAAATGAGTTACAGACTAAAACTTCAATGCATACCATCTTTCGCTAAATTGATTGAAAATGGCATTCAAGTAGAGGAAGCATGTGTCAAAAAGGGAACACTCAAATTTTACAAGGAAGGAACAAACTCATCAAACTACAATAACCAGAACAACACCAACCTTGACAAATCTCGATTTTGGACTCGAAACAAAAACGAAGGCAACAATGAAACACATGATCCCAAATCTAAGCAACCAGTGCTCGCATTATCTGGAAATCCTCAAAACACGAAAAAATCCTAAAAATGCTAATCCAAATACTAACACATATGCACAAAACACCGATCAAGGACAACTCAACACAAACAACACCAATGATACTCAAAACAAAAACATGAATCCAGGACCTAACAACAATTCACACAACAACACAAACAATTTCCAAAAGCGTATCTTCACACCACTATGGCAATCACTAGAATCAACATTTAGAGAACTTTTGGCACACAAAATTCTTTTCTTGCCTCCAATCAGCAACTATGAACCTCAAATCAAACCACCTTGGTGGAATGATTCACACTATTCTGATTACCATCGTAACAAGGGTCATCAGATGAATGATTGCATGAGGTTAAAACACGTGGTGCAAGATATGATTGATCGAGGTGACTTAACAATAGATGGTCTCAAAACAAATGGTGATCATGGAGCCTTTAAAAATCCTCTTCCAAATTACAAAGATGGAGCTTCAACCTCGAACAATACACGTGGAGCTCGTATCAACCATATCTACAACAACACCATAAATCACATATCAGCTGAAGATCATCAAGTAAATGTCATCACCATCTGAGATAAACGTGATCATGAATCTATCAATGTAACAACCCAAACTCAGAAATATGTCTTGAAAGGACATACTGCACCTACAACTATCACACCAAAAATCCAATATGACTTGGTTAACCAACTCCATAAAACTCTAGCACAGATATCTATATTGGAATTGCTGAAACTATCACCAAAGTACAAAGACATATTAGAACAAGCGCTATTGGAAACCAATGTACCTCAAAATTTGGATATAGACAGATTTCAAGCCATGGTCACCCATATGACAGGACCCCATAACCTCACCTTCTCAGAACATGACGATGCCTCCTTAAGCCATCCGCATAATACTCCTCTCCATATCGAAGTCATTGTTTGCAAACACCAAGTAAAAAGAGTCCTAATAGATGGAGGAGCCGGACTTAATATATGTACTTTAAAGCTTATCCGTGCATTAGGCTTCTCAGAAGAATCTATTGATCCCTGCAAGAAGATTACCATAAAGGCATATGATGATGAGGAAAGGTCCTCTAAAGGAACTGTGATATTACCTATTCAAGTGGGACCAATACAAAAAGATACTATATGTCAGGTCTTGGACATAGACCTTACCTACAATATTTTATTAGGGCGACCCTGGATACATGAAATGGAAGCAGTACCTTCCACATATCACCAGTGTGTCAAATTTTCTTATGACGGACAAGAAGTCTCCATATCTGTTGATCACAATCCATTTCAACATTGTAACACAATGGGGGCAGCCCAAGACAGTTTGGTTCCTCATAACAAAGAAAAGCAGCGATCCTTATCATCAGATCTACAAATAGCAATACCCAATTCCTTATCTAGAGATTTCGAACAGCACATGCAAATCAAAGACCAAGGCATAGGAGAATACTCTTTGGAGCCTTTATGTTTGGCCAAATTGCCAACATCACCTAGATCTCATGGATTGCCTACTACATCAACACATCTAGTCACTAAGCCCATCACCAAATTTGATGGTACCTTCATCCAATTGGGCACTCTGGCACATGAATCAGAAGATAAGGATATTCTTAGCTGGTTATACAAAGATGAGAAAGAAGATAATAGAGCAGCTGCCCTAGACATTGTTCTAACTACACACCTATATGGAAAAGGATACTTAATCATGTAGCAAATGGGATAAGACGGTAAAGGACCTATTGGGAAATGCAAAGAAGGAGTCACTGAACCCATAGATCTTCCTTCACAACCTAGTAGAAGCAAAGCAGGATTGGGTTGTGAGCTCACTTTCCTATTAAAAAGGCCACCCCACCTAACTATAAAAACTCAATGGAAAGTAAAGACGAAGTACAAAGAAGAATCCTGGCAGGAAGCACTCTTTGAATCAGCAGAAAGAATCCGCAAGGCACGAGAACGTCAAGATCAGAAGTTACATCAGGAAAAGCTTCTAAAACACAAAAGGGCCATATCTGTAGCAGTAACTCATATTCAAACATCAATATCTCAAGAACAAATAAAATCATCTCCGGATACCTTTGTTTCTCCCCGAGGAAGCACAGTCTATGAACAAATACAGAAAATAAAAGACGGATCTGACACAGAATCAACAAAAACTATCAAAATGGTATCTATCATCAAAGATTTGTTTTCACCATACAACATACCAGTTTACAGCACTGATAGAATCTGGGATGATGCCTCAGAGACTGATTCCAATGAATATGAATGGGGTACCTGCTCCAATGCTACTACAGATATCCCTAATGATACTGATTCTATATCTCTTTCTCAAGAAGAACATAACGCAAGAGATAGACCTCTTGAATTTGGACCGCAGAATATCTATGACGCCAAGGAAAATGAGCAGAAACATTATGAACAAGTATATGTGGAAGATAATACCATTGAAGACCTCGACAAAATCCTGGACTTCTTTAAAACCAAGAACAATCACGATGAAAACTCTGTCCTAACACTCACAATAGCCGAACTGGATCCACCTAACGATTCCTTACCGCTTGTATTTCCTGACCTCATCAACTAGGATGAACCTGAAATCCATGATATACCAATTTTCCCAGATGATGAATCTATTATCCATTACCTATGTACCATAAATCCAGAAATAGGCTCTACCAGTGAACAAAGTAACGATGTCTGCAAACCAGGGAGTGCCAAGTCTCTCAGTCGCAAAAATGAACCAAGTAAAGGGTCTGATGCTAAAAACCAGTCAATGGCAGCTCTAGATCACAAAAAAGTAAAAATAAAGGACGCATCTGAGGGTGAAAACCTTTTTAAGGCACCTAACGATGGGAGACTTGACACTCTTCCTGAGCACTTTCATGAGCGATCACCCATATTGATTGAGCCCACTCAATCAATCAACATTGGCACCACAGACGCAGTCAGGAACCTACACCTTGCAGAATCTCTGACAGAGGAAGAAAGATCAACATTCATCATCTTCTTTAAAGAACAGCAAATTAACTTTGCTTGGTCCTATGCTGATATGCCTGGAGTGGATCCACACTTAATCATGCATCACTTGTCCATCTCTTTAGGAGTTAAACCAGTTAAGCAAAAGCTACGAAAGATGAATCCACAGGTGGCACTCATGGTCAAAACTGAACTAAAGAAACTATTAGATGTCAGCTTCATCCGACCCATTGACTATTCAGAATGGATTTCCAACATCGTTCCAGTATCAAAACCAGATGGTAGTATCAGAATATGCACTGAATTCAAAGACGTCAACAAAGCTTGTCCAAAAGAGGACTTTCCTCTGCCTAGTATTGACATAATTGTAGATCTCACAGCAGGCCATACAATGCTCTCACTAATGGACGGTTTCTCAGGCTATAATCAAATCAAAATAGCCCTAGAAGATCAAGATAAAACCACGTTCACTTGTCCTTGGGGAACGTACTGTTGGAATGTTATGCCTTTTGGCTTAAAGAATGTGGGGGCCACTTATCAAAGAGCAATGACAACAATATTCCATGACATGATGCACACATTTATGGAAGACTATGTGGATAATTTACTAGCTAAATCCTTCACCAGAGCAGAACATCTTGGCATCCTAACAAAGATCTTTGATCGATTGGAGAAATTCCAAGTCAGGTTCAACCCTAAGAAGTGTGTCTTCGGGGTTACATTAGGCAAGTTACTAGGATACATTGTCTCAGCTAAAGGTATTGAAGTAGATCCAGCAAAGGTACAAGCCATTATGGACATGCCACCACCAAAGAATATCAGTCAACTCAGATCTCTACAAGGATGACTTCAATCAATCAGGCGATTCATCGCTCAGCTAGCAGATAAAAGTCTACCATTTAACCATTTACTACACAAAAATGTACCATTCAAATGGGAGACCAAGTGTGCGGAATCTTTTTACCAAATCAAACAGTACCTGATGAATCCACCAGTTCTGGTACCACCAGTCGCAGGAAAGCCTCTTATCCTATATATCTCAACAACAGATATATCGCTGGGGGCATTATTGGCACAAGAAGATCAACAAGGGAAGGAACACGCCATATATTACATCAGTAGGACATTGAATGGCTATGAACTCAACTATACATTCATTGAAAAAGCTTGCCTAACAGTGGTCTTCGCATCTCAGAAGTTCCGACATTATATGCTAGCACACACCATTAAGCTAGTCACAAAAATTGATCCTCTCAAATATCTACTCAGCAAGGCAGCTCTTACAGGCCGATTGGCTAAATGGGTCATGATTCTCAGTGAATTTGACATCCAATACACAGAAAGATGAGCAATCAAAGGACAAGCAATTACAGATCAGTTGGCTGAAGCACCGCTACCAGGCAAACACACCATGGAGATTGAATTTCCAGACAAGGACGTTTTTGCTCTTTCTACCAAACAATGGACCCTATACTTTGACGGATCCTATACACAACATGGTTCAGGTGCTGGCATTCTGTTCATCACTCCTGAAAGACACACTATACCAAGATCATATAGGCTTATGTTTCCCTGCACAAATAATGTGGTTGAATATGAGGCATTGGTTATAGGTGTCAAAATGGTCGTAGAATGGAAAATCACAGAGTTAAAGGTCTATGGAGACTCACAACTAGTCGTCCATCAAATCAACAACAACTATCAAACAAAGGATGACAAGCTATTACCCTACAAACGAATGGTGGATGACTTCAAACAGTATTTTGTACACATCACCTTCGAGCAAATACCAAGATTGAACAATAAAGCAGCCAATGCAATGGCTACTATCGCTTCATTACTACAAATTCCAGAGCAACATAGTCGTTACGAGTTCCTGGTAGAACAACTATTCTCCCCCGCCTATGACCACTCTGAATCCCAGATTATCTATGCCTTGACTGGTTCAGATTCTCCGTTATATGGACCAATATATGACTACCTCAAGCACAATATCTTACCAATTGACCAATCTCGTAACCAAAAACGTAACTTTATCTGACAAGCTGCCCGTTACACTCTTACCGCTGATACTTTGTATCGTCGAGGTCTAGATGGTACTCTTCTTCATTGCCTTGATCGTAATGATTCTGATTCTGCTTTACATGAGCTTCACGAAGGTATTTGTGGCACACATTCAAGTGGTACTGCTCTTGCTAAAAAACTTCTAAGAATGGGCTACTACTGGCCTACAATGGAGAAAGACTCATACCACTTCGCCAAGAAATGTCCTAAATGCCAGATCCTGGCCCTTTTGTCAGTGGGGACTGGACTTAGTAGGCAAAATTCATCCTTCATCTTCAAATGGACACAAGTTCATTATAACAGCAATAGAATACTTTACCAAATGGATAGAAGCAGTTCCCATGACCACAGTGACTGGGAAACAAATTGCCTCTTTTATCCTCAATTATCTGATCTGCAGATATGGTATTCTAAGTTCAATCATCACAGATAATGGACGGCCTTTTAAAAATCAAGATGTCCAAGAACTATGTGAAAAATTCAAAATCCAAAATAGGTTCTCTACACCATACTACCCACAGGGAAATGGTCAAGTGGAAGCGTCTAATAAGACAATACTAAAAATCCTCAAGAAAACAATGAATGATGCAGGAAAAGATTGGCACGTACAACTCAATCCAACACTTTGGGCATACAGAACCAGCATCCGCACACCTACAGGAGAAACACCATACTCATTGGTATATGGATCAGAAGCCATTTTACCCCTAGAAGTAAAAATCTCATCTCTCAGAGTCTCTTTGAAAGGCTTAATCCCAGATGAAGAGTATCGAGTTAACCGACTGCAAGAACTTGAACTATTAGATGAAAGACGTCAGCATGCTTATACTCATCTCAAAGAATATCAACAACGCATGTGCAGGAGCTACAATCACAAAGTCATCCCCCACAACTTCAAGGTTCGTGACCTAGTCCTCAAAGAAAATCCAAGAAATCAGCAAGATCGAGAAAAGAAAGGGAAATTTGAACCTAACTGGTTGGGTCCCTATGTTATCATATCAGTCTATGGATCAGGTGCCTATTAGCTAATGACTTCAGAAGGAGATGTGCTCGACGAACCAACTAACAACATCCATCTAAAGAAGTACTACACTTAAGTAGCCTAGTGCACGGAAAAAGCCAAAATAATTAAAAAAATAAAAAAATCTAGAAAAAGCAAAAACATAAAGTACAATAAAAACAAATGGTGAAAACCTGGTAAACAGGCGCTCTTGTGAAAGAATGGCTCCTCTATCTATCTCCATACTATTTGTCCGTCCAAACACTATCGGCCATTGCCCAACACTTAGCAAATATCCGTTCAAGACATACTTAGCATAGTCACTATCCTGGTTTATCCATATATATACTCTTACCACAATCCACCATGGCTTGGAAATCACTGTACATATTCACATCAAGAGGCACACTTAGCTAGGGGCATTCCAATCGTCTAAATATGGTAAACATTCAAGACATCAAGGCTATTTGCAAAACTCAAAAGCATGACATCCAACAACCAAAAACTACGCTTCAACACAAAACAAAACAATTCACAAAAATACCAAGGATGGATGATTTTCTGAAGTACTGGATGTTGCATTGTAGCATAAAATCTTGACTAGTTTTGCATTTTAAACTTTTTTCGATTATTTGGATTCTCTTCCTTGTCTCAATAAATGCTTCACAGCTAGAGATCATGAGGAACTTCCAATATTTTCTTAGTCTTCTGTCTGGGAGGCGATCACTTGTATTGTGTGAACACTGGCCTCAAGACGTGATACATCGACTATCACTGAGGGCCTGATTCCACTTCACGCATTCAAATGATTTAGTCTTGTCTGTTTACGCAATATGCACGCAGGTCATCGTGGTTCAATTATACCTTGACGCTTGTGCTATCTTGCAAAATCAAATATCATGTAAATTTTTCTCAGGTCATTATGGTTCAATTATACCATTATGCTTGTATAAATTTTCAACATATCCTAAACAAATCAATGCTCAATGATGATATCTACAAAGAAAGCAAAATGGCTATATCGAATGGCAAATACAGAATGAGGATGCTACCAAAAACATAGTTGCATATCATTTTACAATTAGTTGCATATCATTTTACAATTAGTTGCATATCATTTTACATTTAGCAGCATATCAAATCATACATCTCATTTTCAAGATACATCTCACAGCATATAAAAGCATACATCCTGCATCATGCATTATATTTAAGCATTGCATCATCACATAAACGAAATAACCCACATAACATGCATCTATATAAACACCCCACATGATCAACGCCCCTGGATCCCCAGGAGGGTCCTGTCTCGGTGGCCCTGTGACACCTCGGCTCTCAGACCGCGACCCAATATCTCGAGATCGACTGGATCTCGACTGTGCAAAGCTTTGTACTCGCCGGTCCCTGGGTACCACAGCCTCATAGTCCTGCCGATAGTACTCCGCTTCTTGAGCTCTCAACACTAGCTCTCTTAGGGTGTCTCTCATCGGACCACCCGCCGCTGCTCTCTGCATGCTGGATACCACCTCCTCTGCTCGCCCCCTCCGCTCTATCTCGGTGTCCCACTCAGTGGTCAACTGAAAAATCTGCCACTGATATGTCAAAATCTGTGCCTGCAGCTGCTGTACAGTCACCTGTAGGGTCCGGATCTGCGCATCCTCAACATGTGTAGGGATCCGAACCCATAGTGGTACCTGTGCAAGAGCAACTCCTCCTACTCGGCCTGTCCTCGGTGCTAGAGGTGGGAGCACATCTATCCTCCTCCTCTGTGCTGGTCGCCTCGCCTCATCAACACCCCCCACTGCAGCTAGCACCTCCCCCGCTCTCCCCTCTCCACCGGCTCCAATCGCCAATCCACCTCTCCCCCTATCTATCACCCCCTGTCTCACCACTCTCTCCACACCCCTATCTCCTCTCCTCCCTCTACCTCCCTGCCTCCCTCTGGCTCCTCTCCCTCGTCCATCTCCTCCATCCTCTCCATCATCATCATCATCTCCCTCTCCCTCCTCCTCATCAGAATCAAAAGCTGGCCTCATCTCCTCCGGATCTGATATCTTGGCCACCGCCCGCATAGAAAACAATCTGGCAAACTCATCGGTCATGCCCGCGTCCAAAATCTCCGGGGCATAATCCTATATCTGCCCTGCCAACCCGACAAACTCCTCCACCGCCACTGTGCTATCAATGGTCAAACCCCAATCACCTACATCCTGCCGCCGCCGTGCATATAGGCACGCTCCCTGTGGAATACCCTGTTGGCACCCAAACTGTCTCAAAACTCAGGTCACCACAAACCTCTCTATCACAAACGGGGTCCTCCCGATCAGGTATCTGGTCATAAAAATAAAGGGCATCTCCAGCCCGTCCTCTGCCCACACCTCGCATCCTGTATATGGTCGCCAGGTGACCGTATCTATATCATTGAGCACTCTCCTCCAATGCTCTAGTTTGCCCAGCTTATGCTGGACAACTAGACCCCTGTATCCATACGCATATGCGCACCCCATGGGCCTGTCCCTGTCTGCTAGTGGCCTCGCCGCTGGAATGTGCTCCCAGCACCATACCTGTAACAGTGTCACGCCAGCTGACAAACTACCATAACTGAGGTATACCACCTCATGTAAGCCCTTATACAGATGGGCCAGCATAGCTGATCCCCATAAAAATCTCTGCCCCTGTGTCACCATCTCCTCCAATACCAGTCCCCATCCCACAAAGAATCCCTTTGACCTGCGATCAAGACAAAGGAATCCACCAATGAACCCTGCTAGTACAGATAGCAGTGGGGCATAATCCAGGTCTAAGAACTCCTGTCACGGGATCTCATAACCACAGACTATCTCGTCGTGGAAGATACGGCGTAGTGCCTCTGTCCCACCCTCCTCCAACTACTCATACGGTAGTAGTGCACCTACTACGGAAATCCGTGGGATCCTGTAACAGTCCTCTGGTGTGACTGTCATCTCTCCAATCGCAAAATGAAAGGTGTTTGTGTCGCTATGCCACCTCTCTGCCAATGTTGTCAGTAGCCCCCGAGTCACAGTGAACCGAGGCATATCCAAAAGAGAGGTCAACCCACATCTCTCAATAATGTCGAGATCAGCCTGAGACAACCGCGGTATCAATGTCCACGGTCTGGGAAACCTCTCTCATGATTGCACCACACCCAATCGCTCCTGTCAACAAGCAAAACAAATCCAATATCAATTTCCACATCAAAACAAAGATATCAAAATCAAACTCACATCAACAACATGAAACAATTTTCTCATCTACATCAAGTTCAAAATCCTATCATTTCATATCAACTTGTAAAACAACTCAAGTTCTCACAAACCATATCAAAACTTGTAACACAACTCAAGTCTCCACAATCACATAAACTTGTAAAACAACTCAAGTTTCCCACCCATATCAGCTTGTAACACAACTCAAGTTTCCAACCCATATCAGTTTGTAACACAAATCAGGCTTCACACATTGAACTTGAAACACGGTACGCAAACAAATCATATTTTGATCAAAACACCACATCGATATCTATACATAACTTGAAAAATCGCAAATCAAAACAAGTTATAGCGACACTCATATTGGACAAATCCATCAAATCATGACAGACAGACGAAACAAATTTACAAATCGGCTCATCTCGCAAAATTTTTCCAGATGTGCTAAAACAGACTCCCGCTGCACTAAACTTCACCCACGCGCTAGGCTGTTTTTCCTACGCGCTAATCTATTCACCCTATGCGCTAGACTGACTCTACGCGCTAAATCTTTCCCCCCATGCACCACCTAACCTATCCTATGCGTTAGACTGACTCTATGCACTAATCTATACCTCCCGAGCACTACCTGTTTGACCCTATGCACTAGGTTATCCCTACACGCTAAACCCCCTTACCCATGCGAACCCCTATGACCCCTATGCACTAGGTCTACCCTACGCGCTACCCGACTATCGCCATGCGCTATTCTGCATCTATGCGCTAACCTATATTTCCTATGCGCTACCCTATTTTATTTCGGATGCACCCCTAAAATGGACTTGATGCGCTACTTAAAAGTTCGTATGCACTAATCTACGACTTTGACACGCTAAAACGCTAAAACCGAGTTTTAAAAATCAAAAAATGACTAAAAATGACCAAATCAAAAATCAAAAGTGGGTCAAAAACATTGACTTACTGGTGGTCCATACGCTGCAGGTCTCTGGTACCTCCAAATGCGCTCGAAATGGTGTCTGGAATACGGAATAGGCATTTTCTCTTTAGACCAAATTCTCTTTCTCCAAAGTCAACAAGGCACAAATGAATCAAATCAAAGCTATTTTCCCCTTTTATAGGAGGAAAATGAAATTAGGGTTAGCCAAACGAACCTGTAATATGGTCGCGGTCTCCCTTATACCCTAAAATTTGTAACTTATCAGGAGATGAATCAATTTACCCACCTTTCACATTGATGAAATCCTACACATCCAAGCAACTCATCAAATCAAATAAAAAAATTTCAAAAAATTGATTCATCTCCCGAGGGGGCATCACGCATCAAATCAAATCAGGGGCACAACTTGCAAATCAAAAGAGCGACACAAAAATTGCATTTGATCATAAATCACGATAATGCATCATTTTCTTTGAAATAACATGTGCACACACGTCACTTCAAAGAGGGGCAAAATGTAGACGTATAAAAATGACCATATTCCTAAATGAATATTTTATGTTCATTTCTCTATTTAATTAAATCCAATTTAATTAAATTACCTGCATTCCTCTATTTAATTAAGTAAATTATTCAATTTATTTAAATTAAATTCACTATATCCATTTAATGAATAAATCATTTTATTCAATTAAATTCCCCCTATCCACTTTTAATTAAATTCAAATTTAATTAAATAGTTATCCTAAAATTGAATAAATCTAATTTATTTAATTTCCCCAAATTACAACCAAATTGAATGAAATTCATTAATTCAATTAAATCCTATTATCCCTTCATCCACTTGCAAAATCCTACATCTCCCACTTGCCTTCCTAAACCCCTATCTAATCCCTTCTAGACTCTTCTAATCGCTTCTAATTAGCCTAACCCATCTTCTAAACTTTGTCACATCCCTAAGCAAAGGGAGGTCACTTCTCAAATCCTCAAAGTCTTTGATAACCATTAAAGGCTTCAAACCTTCAACCACTTAATTCCCCAAAGTCTTCATAACCATTAATGGTTAACTCAAACCCTCTTACATGGTTAAAGAATTTCTTTTAACTCAACCTTCATCCAACCCAAGGGTCTCATCAAGCATTTAATGCTTTGACCATGATTATCTCTTAATCATTTGCACAAAGGTTTATCCTTGGATTAACTCTTAATCCAGTGGGTAATCTTAATTTAGGCTTGACTCTTACCTTCTAGATAACCATAAGGTCTTCTCAGGCATTTAATGCCTCCTACCCCTTCTCTCAACCCAATCCTATGTTGACATTTGTCACCATTTCATTGGTGCAAATTGCAAACATGGATCCCCAACTTTCAAACTCAACCCTTGATCAACTCTTTCAATCCTGACCATCCATTGCCCTATTTTTGCTATAAATAGAGCTCTCATTCCTCCATTATTAATCATCCTTCAAATTTGTAGTATCATACTTATGCTCAAATACATTCAAGCTTTCATATCATTTTTATGCTCATCATTTTAGCCTCTCTTTTAACTAGGAATTAGTCTAAATATGCATGTTTAGAATACTTTCTATTATCATTTAGCTCAATCATAGACTAAATATATCATGTTAGGATAGTATTCATACTAATCTTGTCATCTTATAGCTAGTTTATTGCATTTCTAGAATCATGCATAGCTTAGGATGCATCTCATACTAAAATCCATCAAAGCATCCCTCGTTCTTGCATTTGCCATCCCTAAACCATTTTGCTCAGTGATCTGAGAGCAAAAACATTGGTTTGAGGGACATTGTAGGATAGAGAACCATGGGACCCACCTTGGGAAGCTGAGTTATACTTCATAACTCCATAACTTGCACCAAGAAGTCCTGTGTGTGTGTGTGGACAAGTCTTTTGGAATATTTTTCATATATTGAGTTCTATCGACCCGCTTTTCCACCATACAGCCCCTTAACATCTACATAGTGATCAATCTAGGCACGATTAAGAAAAGTTTGTTTGTGCTAGTATAGATTTATTTATTAATCTAAAATATGATAGTATATGAGAGTGAGAATAAATAAAAAAAATTATAGTGTCTTGTTTCTATCTTGTTATTGGACTATCCTTTTATCCAATTCAACCATCAAACAATACCCATGGGTTAGGGGTCCTTGTTTTAGTGTCTTGTTTGTATTTTTTATTGTATTGTATTTTCTTTAAAGGGATGTAAAGGGCTTTATTTTGTGTGTTTCTTTACCCTTAAAGGAGAATGCACTATGGTAATCAAATGTCCTTGTTGGAAATAAAATTTAATGATATCTAGCTTGTTTGACTCATAAAGATCAGACATGTATAAATCACTTCAAAAAACCTTCAGAAGAAGTTGTATCAGTGCTCTCAAGGAGACAACATCCTCTGGTAGTAGAATTTTTAAAATAAGAATTGTTGTGTCTTCTCTAACTGATGAAGAAGATAAAAGGTGAAGAAGAAAAAGAGATTATTTCCTTGGATGATCTGAAACCAACTTCAGTGGCTAAGGGAAAATTGGTGTTAGTTGAAGGCAATAAAGAGGATGATAACCCCTGCAGTGTTGAGAATATTTTGAGTATGCTTAAGGAAGTTGATGGAATGAAGAAGATTGGAGATATATGGCTTGAGAAACCCTCTTATGATTAGGATTAGATTGAAAAGTTATAGTTGACTACTTGGTCCAAAACAATATTTCTCTTAGGGATCTTGCAAACATCTTGTTGGATGTTTCATGTGAAGTTCTTAAAGATTTCTTGAAGAAACCTCTTGAGGCATCTACTACAAAAGATGAAGTTCAAGATTATATGGAAAAGAAGTGTGAATATGCTCAAAAGAGTATCAAAATATATTAAGGACATGAGAGACTAGGTTGTAGAAGTAGGTGGAGTGAACAAATATTGTCTCTAGTGGCCTGCAACTATTGAAGATTTCAAAGCTAAGATTGAATCTATTGAATCCAAGTTGAATCCCATGGGAAAATCATTTGATATTTTTAGTGATATAGATATTTAACAGAGGAAGAAGATTAACTCTTTGCAGCCAAATCTTATATTTTTTCAGAGGTAGAAAGAAGATATGGTGAATATTTTCTTAAAGGTAAAAGTGATTGTTGAGGTTAGGTTAGAAAATCTTTCCAATCTCCTTATTGAATCTTAGAAGTGTGCATGAAAGCCTAATATTCTCGGTTCCTTATCTGAAGCAGTTAATGTAATAGTTAAGAATAACAATTTGAGTTTGAGTCTCTATTTGGTAATGAACTCTTTGGAAGACTTTCTTTCCAAAAAAAAGAAGTATAAGAGAATTTTTTGGAAGTGCACTTGTAAAGCATTCTTTCTTTTGCAGTACATATTTTTGGTAACCTTTTTGTTATTACCCTTTTTCCTTGATTTTTTAATTTTGGAATCTTGGGGAAATAAGGAAGCATTATCTAAGGGGGATTCATGGCAAGTTTCTAATATAAATGTCTTGCCATGAATGACAAAGGGGGAGATTGTTAGAAATATATGTCTTAGTTGTCATTGATGTCAAACTTGGTGATTTGGATTGGTCCATATATGTTCTAGAATAGTGGAAGATAGGTATGTATGATGTAGAACATTGGAAGATAGGTATGTATGTTGCAAAACAATGGAAGATAGGTATGAATGATATAGATCCTAGTTATTGCTAATGCATTTTAGACATATTTATTACACTAGAAATATGTATTGTTAGTATGAGGATACATTTATCTTGATATGAGAGATTTGGTGTTGGTTGTGGCAACTGGTTTCATGCTCTGGTCATTCATCTAGTCTAATAGTATGTAGTTGACTTATTTTAGAAGTGTAGTCCTCTATATTTGTGTCTTGATGCGGATATGGTAGTGTAATTTTTGATATAATTATTGTCATCATTTGAGATTTCTATATTCATGGTTTTGATACTCTGGAAGTCGTGCTCTAGAAGTTGTGCTCCAGAAATGTATTCGAATATGCAATGTTGAGTAGTTCTATGTGCTTTGTTTTCTTGATTTTGATGATAATATTTTGATAATTCATTTTTCACATGTCTTTAACCTCGTAACGTTGAGTTGGATCATGTTCTTTGTGCTTCAGTAGCATGTTCTTGTGGAAATTTGAGGATATGTTCATTCTAGGTCAGATTGACCTTGAAAGATTATGTTGTTGTTTTGCTCCAGTGATTGTAGCGTGTGATTTGACCGTCGAAATATCATTCGGAAAGTGTTATTGAGGAAAACTTAATGTATATTCCTATTAACACACACACACACACACACATATGATCACATTATGTTTGATATAGAGAAAGATAGATGAGATCGATGAATTGTGATGAAGTAAGTAAAGAGTAAGGTGGTAAGAAATAAAGCGATAAATTTGATGTTGAATGAGAAAAGGAGAAGGACTTGGATCTAGTGTTACAATATTTTAGAGTAGCCAGATAGCATTTAGTGATTTGTACAGTTTATTAATCAAATCTACTATAAAGAATCGGTGTTTTCTTTGAGCTTAAAAAAACTAATCCCATGCATATGTAGATACAATTTTCTCAGTTCATTTCTTTATTTTATAGTAGTGAGCCATTGTAATCTAGGAAGTGAGCCCTCTGGTAGTGAGCCTCTTTTTGTAATCCCATATATTTATATTAATGGCATTATCCTTCTAGCCCTTACCCTTTCCCTTTCAATAGTAGGGGGTAGGGGGGAGGTATATCCCCACACATCATTTCATGCTAAAGATATCTAAGATCAAATTGAGTTTCAGATTATCTGAGACTTTTAATTTGGGAATACTGATTGACCCCGCCTCTCAGTATTTTGGCATGTTCAACAAGAAGGATCTCCTGATAATGAAGTTTTTGTTGAACTTTGCATCAGACGACCAACATCAACACACACAACTTTGACCTCAACTGCCAACACTCTGTCTCAAATCTCTGTCATAGTCTCGGTACAACTTGCATATAATTTGAACACAACTTTTCTTCTGCTCTTTACTGAACCTCACTGATTATCCTTGCATCTATATTCATCACATTTTCCTTCCTTGCCTCTTAAACAATTCAATCATACACATCCGTATATACAAGATAGATCATCAATGCTTAGACCAAGTTGGCCTTAATCAAAATACACTTTTCGAGCCAAACATATACACATTGATCCACTCCAAGAGAAAGAGGGGACCAAAACACAACTTCCAAAGATCAATTCACCTATTTTCAATCACCAAAACATAACTAACAACATATCCACATGCTACGCATCCATATAAGTAATTAACAGTCAACAATGTACTCTCTAATGAAAATAACTTAAATCTGGATCTCCACGCACTAGGGTGAGACCCATAACATACCAAACACTCTTCCACAAATCATATATGGATCAAAGGATAGGTCAAACATATAATCTCACAACTAGCAATGAGTATGCCACAACACCTAGAGAACACAAATATGTTTCCGGACCACAAAACCATCATATTAATAATATCAAAACTATATCCAGTAAAGATAATGTAGTAAATTAGGTTTCACGAGTTATGTTATGTAAACTAGGAAATGGCCTAACTTTTACAAGCATTACATTGAAAGGAGGATGAACTCAATAGATCCAACCTCAATTCTATTAAGAAGAGGGTTGAATGTTGATTAAGATCCAATTTCCCCTTTTGTTTGAGTTGAAATTGTGGTTGAATTAGATTTTGAATTGCAAATGCTAAATCTATAACAAACATTTACAAATTAAAATGAAATGATGAGAATATAATGTTGCAGAAATCAAACAGAGTTGTAAACTGGGATCTAACCATAAGAAGAGGATCGGAACCTATACCTAAAAATTTTGAAAAAATTGTCAGGACCAAAGTGTTGGGCGCTTTGGCCCTCAGGAGTAGAATGTTAGTGCTCAGGTCCCTCTGTAGTGACCTAGTCTTGAGATTTTTTTGGAACTTTTACAAAAGGCAGTTGAGTTTGTCTCTATCTCTTTTATCCTTTTCCACCTGCACGACTCCCGAATTTACCACCTGCACATAAAAATAAGGGAAATTGTATTATGGATAGGGGGTTTCCTTAGGTCAAACCTCGAGTTTGGAATTAACAGTAATTAATATAGAAATTGAACTTGAATTGAAATGGAAAATCTTGCCTTTTGAGAGCAAGGTTGAATTCTTGAATGTAGATGATTATACCTTCAATAGGTGATGCAATGCTCTTAGGATAAGTCCTTCATGTGTTGATGCAATAACATGATAAATCACACAAAATCCATCATGAAATCAAAATTTAAACATAAGTTGAATATGCCTTGATGTAGCTCATTGCTCCTTGAATCAGATCTGCTCTTGGATTGATGATAATGTTTGCATATAAGTGTCATTGTTAAAAAATGAATTGAGAGAGATTTCTTTCATGTTGAACACAACATGCCACTGAGAGGGAGGGTGAATCAGTGGTTTCCAAACTTTTCCCTTTTCTATCCTATGTGTATATACTGGTTAACAGATCTAACATAAAGAAAACATATTGGTTAGATGGGAGGATGACACAAATGCAACCACACATAAAAGGGACATCACATAACACCAAATGTACGAGAAAAATCCAAGATGGGAAAAACCTCGGTGAGAAATGCTTCTTCTTTGTCAGTACTTTTCTCTTTGTTGATTCTCTTTTGTCACATTGTTGCTAACCACCACCAATCTTTTTTATTTTGTTAGTTTTCTGCTATCTGATCACTGTTGCTTCTTATCTTATCAGTTCTTCATAGATTTCGAGTCTACTCTTCTCTTCTCTGCAATCTTCTCTACTAGCTCAATCACTACCGGTGCACTTGACTATCTGACTGAATGATAGTTTACTGGTCATCTCACCATCGTCGGTTGAACTCTTCTAACCAGTTCTCTCCAGCACACTCAATCTCTTTTGTGATTTTCGTTTAACACTAGACCAATTAACTCTCTAGTTTTTATCCCTTCACTAGATTTTATCTCTTATGCAGCTACATCATTTACATCTTTTGTTCGCATACTTATAGCCAAACATTCCTGCCTAAATGTGAATTTCAACATCGACATGCTAGGGTTTTTGTCATGCACTGAATTTGATGAATAATGATGAACAATAGATACCCCAACTGGTACTGAGAGCGAGGGTGAATCAGTACAGGAAAAACAAAACTTTCTCAACAACTTATCTAGTTAAAGCAATACCAACTAGTTGTCACCATTACTGAACTTAACCACAACAATATCGGTTAAACACAGTAAGACATCAGACACCATAAACTGATAAGTCTGAACACTTCAGATACGATCAATACTTGATATAAACTTCACCCATAAACATATGCATGTGGTATACTAGTAATACCATATTTATTAACTCTGCATGCATAATCATTCAACCAAGTAATACGTAATCATCACATGAAAAATGCATAACACATAACACACAAATTTTTCACATGGAAACCCAAATGGGAAAAACCACAGTGGGGATGAATACCCACAAGCTTGTTTTTGAACTCTTTTGAATCATGCCCTGTTAGGAGCCTAGTCCGGTTAAAGACTTTACAATAAGATTCTGTTAGGAACCGATCCTGTTAGAGATCACCCAATTAAGGGATGGCTATATACCCTGTTAAAGGTTGAAACCCTATTAGAGGTTACCTCGCTAGAGGATTTGAAGAACTCAATGATCTTGAGTCTTCTAGTTACAGGTTTTACAATAACCCTATTAAAGCTACCTGGTAAAGTGATTTTCCAACTATTGAAATGATCAGACGACAACAGGTAAAACTTCTGATCTGATAACAGCACTACATGCCAAGGCAGATCCTTTTCATTTCCTCTACTCTGCAATCACACTCTGAAATTTTCTTCTTACTGGTCTGGCAAGTATCTCATCACTCAGATACACATACAAATTTTTTCAACAACTTTACAATAGAAAATATCATCAACCTTATAGACAACAATTTGGTTTAGTAGCATAAACCCTAAACCCTAAGCATCTTAGGTTTACAACACAGGCAGTCCAATCCTAACCGTCCAAACAAATTGCATAGAGTATTACAATTTCAAATAGATCACAAGACAATCTGCATCGTTCATTCTTCACCGCACATGGGAATCAGTAACTCATCATGCTTTCTTCTCATACCACCAAGAAGAATGATCATTCTCAAGGTAGACTCCAAACACGATCGATCTTCTCAAGCAACATCCTCAAGGAAATCCTTCACGCACACAACGATGATGTGGCACCTCGATCTCATTCACATCTCTTAGCTAACACATCACAGAGTATCATCGGTTGCATCACACAAGCTGGATCACCAAACCAATAACCCTAGAGCTGAGACTGCCAACTGGTAGTCACAGTGAAACCCTGACACCGGTTCACTGCATCTCTTCCTACCTCTTCATACCGGTTCACTTGAACTTATTAACATCAATAACAACATACATTATCATCATATCAACATGTCGGTTCATCATATGCCAATGATATCCAACAAAATATGCATCCAATCTGATCTTTGATCATCATGGCACATCATATCCAATCACATCTCATATTCTTAATTGATGACATACAACTCATCAATCAGCATTGCCATACTCTTCACCTTTCAATGCATGTCTTCAATCTGATCCTTTTTTTCCCACACTTTCTTTGTCTTGTGGGACATAGCATTTCATGTCTTCTACCGGTTGGAGGTCTTCTTTGTTGTCTTCTCATGTTTGTGCTTCTAGTGAAGCTGCTTTCTCCCATCTTTTCTTTTCCTTTGGGATCTGCATTGTTCCTCCTTCTTGCAGCACCGGTCTTCTATCTTAGCTTCATGTTTTCACCTATTATGGTTAGATCAACCTTCTTCTGGGGAGAATTTCGGGCTGTGAAGATATGTCCCTTTTTATCTCCATAAGAGGAGACAAATAGAATGTCATTGTGGGGGACATTCTTGCTGGTGGAGCATTCACCAACACCACTTCCTAATCCTCTGGTGTCCTTGGAGTGTTTTTTCTTTTTCAACATCTTATCTAGGGCATCACTGCTGCCATCAAACTAGGTTCTTACCTTGAGCTCATCCTAACATTTCTCAAAGTCATTTCAAAGATTCTCCATTTCTCCTTCTAGCTACTGATATTCATCATCCTTGGCCTCTATCTCAGATTCTAGATCATTACATCGACACTCCTTGGTGTCTTCTTGTTGATTCTTCAACTCTGAGATACATTTCTTAGATACTTCAAGGCATCTGATCAACTGGTTTTGTTCCACAACTGTAGCATTCTTGAATAATTTGTATAAATTCCTCACTCTACTAAGATCTTCGAGTGCACTTACAAGTTCTCCTTCAATAACAAACTTCTGCTTATTCTTCCTCTTCTTCATCTTCACTATCACTGCAAAACACATCTTGTCGATAGGAATGATCTGCATGATCATTCTCAGATGTGTGCCTCTCATCTTCTGACTCTTGGGCCATGAAGAGGTGGGTTCCTTATTCATCATTGATGTTGCTGCTCATTGATCTATCTTTATCTATAGACCTATGTATTACATTTTCCTTCTTGCTTCCACAAACCAATTCTGCAGTGCTAGGCTCATTTCCATAGAGATTCTTTAATCTGTCCCTTCATCTATCCACTTGTGAGGAGATATCATCTATGAGTCCATAGAATATAGCCTTCATTTCTACATCATTGCACCAGTATCTTCTTTATGCTTTTGAATCAATGGGAGGACCAACTTGACTAGGGCAACCATTAACAACCGACATCCACACATCAAACCCTAAGGAGGATAGGTAGACTTCCATCCTACAACTCCAAATAGAATAATTTGAACCATCAAAAATTGGAGTAGGGATTCGCACTAAAGAAACCATTATGTTCAAATACCAAAATCTACCCAAGCTGGAGAAAGCTTATCAACTGGGAACCTAGGCTCTGATACCAATTATTGAGCATAACATGCCATCGAGGGGGGGGTGAATCAGTGGTTTCTAAAACTCTCCCTCTTCTATCCTATGTGTATATACCAGTTAACAAATCTAACATAAATTAAACATATCAGTTAGATGGGAGGATGACACAAATGCAACCACACATAAAAGGGACATCACATAACACCAGATGTACGAGGAAAACCTAAGAAGTGAAAAACCTTGGTGAAAATGTTGTTCGAGACTACTAATCCAATCTTGCCTCATAAATAAAACCCTAGATACAACATTTAGGGCACCAACCCAAGGAGAACCAACCCCTGCACCGAGCTCCAACTCAATGATTACAAAATCTTATATCAAATACGAAGGTAATCTCCTTGTTACAAAAGAACTTTGTAACTCTTATGCAATTCTCTACACCAGTTCTCCTCTATCCAATTCATTGTTGGTTCTTTTCTCACCTCTTTGTTGCAACCTTATCTCCTGTTGCATCCTTACTGGTTTAGCCTATGCTTCTTCTTTACCGGTACTCTTCTCTTTGTTGGTTCTCTTCTGTCACACTGCTGCTAACCACCACTGGTCTTCTTCACTTTGTCAGTTGTCTGCTATCTAATCATTGTTGCTTCTTAGCTTACTAGTTCTTCACAAATTCTAACCTACTCTTCTCTTTTCTGCTATCTTCTCTATCAGTTCAATCACTACCGGTGCACTTAACTGTCTGACTCAATTACAGTTTACTAATCACCTCATTGTCGCCAGTTGAACTCTTCTAACCAGTTCTCTCCAACACACTTAGTCTCTTTTGTGATTGTCATTTAACACTAGACCAGTTAATTCTCTAGTTTTTATCCCTTCACTAGATTTTCTCTCTTATGCAGCCGCATCATTTACATATTTTTTTGCATATTTAGAGCCAGACTTTCCCGCCTAAACGTGAATTCAAACATCGGTTTACTAGGATTTTTGCCATGCACTAAATCTGTATCTAATATGATCTTTGATCATCATGGCACATCATATCCAATCAGATCTCATATCCTTTATTGATGACATACAACTCATCAATCAACATTGCCATATATTTTACCTTTCAACGCACGTCTTCTATCTTTAGCCATCTGTAGCATGATTTTTGACCTTGTGTCTAGTCAATAACGTGCGTGATGCGATTTCCTTCACCCACTTCGATCTGTAAGATTAGCCTGTACTGGATCTCTGTTGTTTCCTTGATCTCAAGCCACAATCCTCTGCCATCCTTTCTCGAGCTTCACAATTTCCATTTAATGTTGGACCAACCGCCAACGAACTCAGCGACACACCACACCTACATGTGCATGAATGCCACTTCACCTTCACATGGCACCTTTGTCGGCATCCACCTTGGCTCACTATATCAGTCTGAAATGGTCACCAACCAATAGCACACAACCAAGTTCATCTACCGTTTCAAAAACCATGTTGGTTATACCCTAACTAGTCTTTCTTCAACCTTGCACTTTGCTTCTCTTCTGGTGGAGCACCTAAACTGATCAGCACACTTGCCAACCTACCTCATGCACATCTTCAATAGATGGGAGCCTTTCACTTATGCACCTTGTCATCTTTATCGGTGGACATACTTATTGGTGACCACCTTGATGACACCATGTCATCAACCTTCAACAAACTCCATCTTCAACCCGGTTGCTCTCTCTGTCTGCAACTGCTTCAACTTTTCCTTCTTCATCACTAGATCGGTTCTCCTATCAACTCGTTGGTCAAAGTGACAAACTTATCCTTCCTTATCTATACCGGCAACACATCATGTCTACATGGCTTATCCGGTACATATCTTTGATCTCATGCACTTAAGGCAACTTAGTGTTTCATCGATTGATCCAGTGAGAGCCTTCAATCACCATCCTTCTACTCTTCTATCTTATCTCAAAGAACTATGATGCATTCCATGCATAATACGAGATAAGCCCCACTTACCAATGGGAGTGGATCTTTGTCATCTACATCTGGTATTGCACCAATATGGCTTCCTTGTCTGAGTAGGCATATCTTCAAACAGGAACATGTTATCCTATTGGGCACACTCTATGTCAGTCTTTTGTTCTTTCTCTGATATCTTCATCATTCAGTGACTGCAACTTTGTTTGGTGGGGGTCCTTCAGTTTCACATCCACACATCATACCGGTTGGCACTTATGCATTAGCTCACCCTACAAATCCACTTATTGGTTGGCAACAATGCACTACCAACAAACCACTTACCGATTGTTATCCAATACCGGTCTCCAGTCCTTATGTCAACACAAGCCAACACCAACTTGTGTACTGGTGACTCCAATGAACATTATGTTGGTTGACACTTTCTTCCTTACCGGTGACCTACAATGCTAGTTGACATCAAATACACCACTTTCAATATGCATCAATGACAACCATGCTCATCAATCTCCCATATCGGTTGCCATCCTATACCGATTGACATCAATGAAACCACAATGCCAATATTTAATCATTAAAATCACCTTTCTGGCTGACTTAGAACTAATAAAATTGACACAAAGTATGATTTTAGCATTATAATACCACCAAATTAAGCTCTTGAACTTCAGGGAAAAAAGGTCGAGACCAAAATTGTTGGCATTCTAGTTTGACTGACTTTTTTTTCCAGTTTTCTAGGGATGTGAGATATTGTGATTATAAAGTCAAATCCAACATAGTAGGTCAATTTTAGGTGTTTATATATGTGAAAATATGCTTTGAAGATTGAAATCAAGATATTATTATGATTAATTAAAATAAAATAAAATATTATAAAAAGGGGCACGCTTAGAGTTAAGGGCCCAACATTATGATATGTGAATTGTTGAGAGAGGACTTTAGATTTAATTAAATTAATAGTTAAATTCCTAAAGGAGCCTTATAAATGCAATATGCAATGGGACATACTAAGGCAGGTGCTAACCTAAGCATGGAATTGGACGAGGATAATAAGGGTGGTACAATTTACAACGCTATAGATAACAACAACACAACACTCAACACCAACAATAGATTTTGGACCTAAGCACTTTCGTAACAACCAATAGAACAACTGCAACATCAATAACACAACAAGATAACTCTACACCATAGATATTCCAGACCATTCCATAACAACAAGTTTGACAATAATGACAACCATGCAACAATGCACAATTCTAACATAATTGTCTTGGTGTTGTCTAATATGATGCTAGAAGGGACACCAAATCTAGTTATAATTCCAACACTAAAGGTTTTGTGGCATCCTTTGATGCTACTGCCTATGTCCACCTAGTGAAATAATCTTGGCACCAAAATCCATTTATGACCCACACTAGAAGGTGGATAGATCATGCCAATGAAGTATGAACCCCATTGTTTAAATGGTTGGTCTTCCTGAATGGGATGAAGAGGAAGGGAAAGCAATCTTTTCTTTCCTGAGAAGAAAGCAAATATCTTGCAACTTCTCACCCATTTGTGTGAATTATTAAATAGGGTTGGCTAATAATAGTCAGCCCTCATTATCTTAATTGTTGTGGTCCTTGCAGAGACATGGTTGCTTGAAGAGCCATCATTAAATTCTTCTGAAAATTTGGTAACCCAATCTTGTTTTATGTACCTTAATAAGATCCCATTAAAATCTTTCCTGAAAATTATGCCATCCACCAAAGAATAGGGAATGGATCGCAACCTTAAATGTCTTCTTTTGGTCCTATCTAGACATTAAGAATATCTACCTTATTTTAAGAAGGTAGACATGTATTATATCCAGCCAATTTGAGTGTCATTGTTGGTCATGGTTTCTCTTCTTGTAATACTAGGGTAACCTCTTAATGAGTTTTAAAAGATGAAACAAATTGTTCACATAAGCCTTTGCCTCTTACAAGCTTGGTTATCTTAATGTTGATATCATATTCCATGACTTCTATTATCCATCTAGCTCTTGTTAGAAGCAATCAAGAAGGAAGACTGAGAGCTAGGGGTGAATCAGTCTTCACTGGAGTAACAAAATAAAACACATATATGATAAATTGTAGTAATAAGATAGATAAGCAAATTAACAGCACAACACACAACACCAAGATGTTGACGTGGAAAACCCGGTTAAGGGAAGAACCACGGTGGGAACCTACCCACAGTAAGATGATACTCTACAGTAGTATGTGCAAATATTATAATGGGGAATGCACATGCATTCAAACACACTCCCTAGAGCTCATTGCTCAAATAATAATGGCCCGGCAGGCTACAACCCTCTAGAAAGTCTCACTGACTTGCAATAAGATTGGGACTACAATCCAAAAGAAATCAACTGAAAGAAAAGCATCTTGAAATGCCTGTTACAGTTCCAGTTAAGCACATATGTCTAGCCTACAACAACAACCTCGCCACAAACTCAATACCGAAGGATAAATAACTTGTTCTCACATAAACCTCTCTTTGATAATGCAGACACAACAACGACACCAAGACTACATGACTATATCACCTATATATGCAATTCATCAACCTTGACAACAAAGTCGGCTAAACCCTCAACCCTCAATTACAAAATTAAATCACATGATACAAGGATCAATCACTGGACCAATATAATGATTTACATAACATAGCATGGTCCTAAATCAAATTCCCAAATGATCACATCCACCAGAAATCACACCAAGATCAACCACAACAAGCTACAACACCAGAAATACAACATAACACGTAAATCATCACTAGTTGATAGAAAACACCAAAAAATCACACAACGATCAATGTGGATCGCCAAAAAAAATAAGACACGACTTAGGAAATACCAGCAAGCACGTTAGAATCATCCAGAACAACTGCACCAACACCACTTTTTAAATCTTCATCGGTCAATGTCTAAAAGGTCAAGAACACAACCAATCAGCAACTATCATGAAGAAAGATAACTTGTGGAGTACTAAATCATGATCCATTTAAAATGAATATACACAAGACCATCCCAAACTGTTGGAATCCAAGAACACTAAGAGGGGGGGGGGTGAATCAGTGTTTTACTGGTATAATCAATTTTAACCTTATTAACAATGCAGTTCAGTAACCGGTAACCATAAAATAATATAACAACAAATATAAATGAAACAACCACAAGAGCATACACCATAACACAAAGATTTATACGTGGAAAACCTCAAAGAGGAAAAACCACGGTGTGATTGGGGACCCACAATATCTATCCACTGGCCAAATGAAATAATATTACAATAGGGGCATGCACATGCAGGAAGGCCAACTACCTAGAGCACACTGCTCATCACAAAAGGAGTCTCACTGACTACAAACACCAAATATGGAGTTACACACAAAATTATGAACTCTGAGAGTGCATATGCTATGTTGGATAAGTTCTAGTTAAAGAATAGTCTATATAGGTTTACAATGTGTCCTTCCTTATGGGTATCTTGCTTTGCTTCCCAAACCTCTAAACCAATAACCAAGACCGACTATAGAATATTACATTCGCATTTTATCGATCAAGATTACTCGCACAACATCACATCAATATATCCCATTACATTCTTTCTCATTACCAAAATAACCTAACCGTATTGACTTAAATACCCTTCCCAAATACAAACATAAATGCCTTATGTCAGCTTACAATGATATTACAATTTATTTACATGTCATCCTAAGAAAAAATAAATTCATTAAACTTCCATACTGATGCCTTGTAGACCTGTCGGATCAATCTCCCATGTCGGCCTCATATACCGGTTCCTAGATTGTCAGTTTCCCTTTCCTATCAGTGTCGGTTGACTTGAATGCCAGTTGCCAAAAAATGTATATCGGTGATAACCAGTTAAGTGACCAACCCAAAATGGTGTGTGATGCTCTGCAAAAAGGATTAGCAAATATGTTTGATGGCAACACACACAAGAACACAAGAAACAAACGTTAGTGTTAGCAACAAAAGATTATCCTAAACAGGCATATCAAGAGAGATATTAAGCATGAAATAGAAAGCATATAAACATAGAATAAAATAGCTAATCAAGATGCTCATAGTTGCTCCTCCCTTGTTCCTCTCCTCTCCAAGTCCCGAATGAGTGTAGCTCTCAGCTTTTAGCACTATCCATGGATGCCATATGGAGATTCAAGATGGTTGAATATGATAAGCAAATGCTATGCAAGTGTAGACAATGATGCTATGAGAAAGCTCTATGCTAATACCAGTATAACAACAATACTCTAATGCTTCTCCCTTTTGCTTGAGGAGAAGGGTTCTATTTATAGAAGAAATGTGGAAATGAAGGGTTAAGATTGAGCAATCTTAACAAGGGTTAGGATTGAAAGATATTCAATCCATGTGAGACTTTCAATCCAATCCCATGTTGACAAGTGTCACCATGAGGAGGCTTGAGAGGAGAGATAAGGAGCATTAAATGCTTGAGGGGACATGATAGTTACCTTAGTCAAAGAAATAAATGCTTTGAAGAGACACATGGGTTACATGAGGGTTAAGTTAGGGGTCAAAGTCCTTAACCATGGGTGCAAGTGGAATTAACCATTAATGGTCATGTAAGAGCCATAAGTGGTTTGGAAGACTTTAGAGGTTAATTTGTTGAACACACAAAGCTTTAATTGCTTTTCAAAGACTTTGGAGTCTTTGAGAAGTGACTCCAATTTGCTTAGGAATGTGATAATATTTAGGGGATGGATTAGGTTAATTAGGAAAGGTTTAGAAGAATCTAGAAGGGGTTTAGGCATGCAAGTGGATTTTGTAGGAAAATGCAAGTGGGAGGAATTTTGGTATTTTCAATTAAAATAAAATCATTTATTTCAATTAAATGGTGTAATTTGCATTTGGATAAATATTCAAATAAATATTAATTTATTTAAATGAGAAAAAGGAAGATAAAGCATTAAAATGCTTGAAGACTTTGAGGAAAACCATTAAAGGCTTGAAGACTTTAAGGAAAACCATTAAAGTCTGAAGAAGACTTTAAGGGAAGCCATTAAGTTTGAAAACTTTAAAGCCATCAAGTTTGAAAACTTTAAAGTCATCAAGTTTTGAAGACTTTAAGGGAAACCATTAAAGGTTTCAAGTGGGTGAGGATAAATAGGATTTTAAATAAATAATTTATTTAAAATAGTTGTGCAACTTGCTTTTGTAGGAAAATACAAGTGGGTGGAGGATAAAGGTGATTTAAATAAATTATTTATTTAAAATAATTGTGCAACTTGCATTTGTAGGAAACTACAAGTGGGTGGAGGATAAAGGTGATTTAAATAAATTATTTATTTAAAATAATTGTGCAACTTGCATTTGTAGGAAAATGCAAGTGGGTAGAGGATAAAGGTGATTTAAATAAATGTTAATTTATTTAAATGTGAGAGGTGGGATTTTGGGGGATTTAAATAAATATCAATTTATTTAAATATGAGAGAATATTTAATTAAATAAATATGATTTATTTATTTAAATAATGGTCTGAATTTGGTTAAGTGAATTAAATCAAATAAATTGAATAATTTATTTAATTAATAGGAGAAGAGGGTTAAGATGAATTAATTAAATATATTAATTTAATTAATTATTAATTGATGGTTAAATAATCAAATAAATATTAAATATTCATTTAATTAAGTGGATAGATTTATGTGATTACAGTGTGTGTTGCCATCAATGACAACACAACTAAGCTGGATGAGTGTTAATTGCCAACAATCTCCCCTTTTGACATTGATGGCAACACTCGTGTGAAAAATGGATTGTTGAAGTGTTGTTCTGGTTCCCTACCAAAAACTCCAAAATGGATCTCAAAAATTGTTGGAAGACTACTCCCCCATATCTATACATTACTTCTCATGTCCCAATCATTTTTTACATCAACCTCTCCCCCTTTGACAACAATGCCAAAGACTAGGGCAAAAAAAAGGATAAGAAATGAAATTATGTACAAACCAAAATGTGATTACCGGATCTAGATATACTTGAAAATATATGGGTAAGCATTCTTCAAGAATCCTAAATATGCATCCCAACCTATCTTCAGTATGCTCAAAATGGATACAAAACCATTAAGACTATATGCATGAATCTCTTCTTCTGATAGGTCTGTCAGAGTAGGTTTATTCATTAACTCTATGCTTTCCCTCTTGTTAAGTAACAAAGTGTTCAATCGAGGACTCAGCAAACCTCTTAATTCCCTTGCACATCGGATTAGCCTATCCATGTCCTTCTCTAGTCCAAAAATCTCAGACTCTGTTATCAAAATCTGACCATCAATGATACTGGTCAGTGAGTACCATCAAAATTGTTAGCCAAATGTTCTAACTGGGCCTTTGCCACCTTCAATTTCACCTCAATGTCTACTGTTAGTTTTTTGGTGTTAGTAAAAGACCTATATATATTGTTACACTCATTTAGAGCCACATCAATCTTTGATATATCGTATGTCAGCTTAGCCTTGTCAGATGAAATCATGTTGTCACAAGTCACCTTCCGAGCTGCATTATACCGCTCAATCAATTGTCGGTTTGAGACCTATTGAAAAGTTTTAAACTCCTTGGAAATATGCTCTGTCAAACCTTTCAGTTTGTCAGATGGGCTTCCAATCTGATCTACCTTATAAGCTATTGCAAAACCGGAATGGCCTGCTCAATAACCTGGTTGTCTTCAGTCCCTTCCTTCCTTAACTTCTGAGCTGCAACAAACATCAATTCAAAACTACTCAATTGTTCAATATTCTTCTTTGCAAAGTCAACTTGACCGGATTATTCAAGTGCCAACAATGAACAACTATCCAAAATCTTCACGGTGGATTCAACCTCTTGAATGGCACTAGTGGCTTCACCACTTAGTGCAGTAACCTTTTAACCCTTAACCTCTTCAGTATTTACATTTGGTGTCAGAGGTTCAATATCCTCAACCAAGTTATTTTTTGTATCCACATCAATAACCTATATATCTGGAATGTTATGTTCCGGTGTATCTAGCTTTTCTTGTACAATTTCAATGTTATCTATTGGTATCTCTATATTAGGTACAAGTGGTTCTACTGGAGGAATATCCTCTGATATTTTCTGATCCAAAACTGATGTATCCATTCCCAATATACCTTTCCCCTAATCATCTATCGGGATGTTTGGAGTGTTAGACTTTTGAGGGACTTTCGGTGATGTAAAAAATCCAAGCTTATCTACAAAGAATTTTACCCATGCCTCATCTGTCTCCTTAACTATCTCATTTACTCTACCTACCATGAGACTCACATGCCGGTGTTTGCTTCAGAAAATTGATTTATTTGCAAACTCTAAACACTATGCAGAGTTTGATGACATGATGGGATTGTATGTTGTCATTGATGTCAATATGTTGAAGTATGAACTGGTATATTGAAGAGTATATTGAAGATGATGTCAATATGCTGAAGTATGAACTGGTGTGATGGGTTATTAGCTTCTAGAAGCGGTGAAGAATGGAAGATGGAGAACGTCTTGAGATTTGTTCAAGATTGTTTTACCCTATGTAATGTGTTTAAATGGTCAGGATTGAACCGACTATATTGTTAACCTAGATGCTTAGGGTTTTAGGTTTTGGCTACCGACCTAATTGTTGTCTATAAGGTCGATTATGATTTTTATTTGAAGTTGTTGGCAAATGATTATATGTGAGGTGATTCTTGCCAGACCAGAGAAGTGAGTAGATACCTGCAGAGTGTAATTGTAGATGTAAAGGAACTGAAGTGGATCTACCTTGGCATTAAGTGTTGTTATCAGATCAGTGTATTACCTATTGACTTCTAACCATTTCAGCAATTGGAAAATCCCTTTACCGGGTAGGTTTAACAATATTTTTGTAAATCCTTTAAAAGGGTGACTCAAAATCATTGAGTTCTTCAAATCCTCTTGCGAGGTAACCTTTAACAGGGTTTTAACCTCTAACCAGGTATTTAGCCATCCCTTAACTGGGCGATCCCTAGCAGGATCGGTTCCTAGCAGAACCTGTTGTAAAGTCTTTAACCATACTAGGCTCCTAATAGAGCGAACTTCAGAAGAGTTCAAGAAAAACTTGTGGGTATTCATCCCCACCGTGGTTTTTCCCATTTGGGTTTCCACGTGAAAAATCAGTGTGTTATGCGCAATTTTTTTTCATGTGATGTTTTAGTGTTTTCTGTTAAGCGGTAATGCAAGCTGATCCAGTGGTCATTATATTTCTGATGTATTACTTGCTTAAGCATATGGGTGAAGTTGAGATGAGATATTAGGTTTTGAGAAGATCTAGATGTTACCAGTTGATGTCTTTTACAGTCATACTATATTCTACCGGTAGTGCCTTGTTTTAGATTGGTGGTATTGTTTACCGGTTAGTGAAGTCTTTGCAGTTTAAGTTGTTTGTGGAATTTTTTGTCCATACTGATTCACCCCCCCCTCTCAGTATTTGTTGAGTATTTATTGTTCATCATTATTCATCAGAATCGCCTTGAACTTTCTCTTTTGAATGTTGTGTGATGGAAAATGAACCAATATTTCTCTTTTATTATGTGAAAACCCTAATTTCTCATTGTCATTAATGCATATCGGATACAAAATCCATTATCTTGGTGTCAGTGAATCTCCAAATTGTCTTCTCCAAGATGTGAAACAGGCTTTTAGACCTCTATTAGGGGCAATTGAAGATCTGTCATTAATTTGCCTCCCCCTAAGGTTAATGCCTTAGTTACCGGATAAGTTTCCTGTCGGTTCAGGAATATTCTGCTTTGTTGGTTGATTAACTGGGTTGATTGTCTCTACCAGTTGATCTTCAGATTTCCTAACCCATTTCCTCTCATGCTCCTTCCAGATATCTTCAACCTTTTGTTTTCCTTTTTCATTATTTCCTACCGGATTGTTCTTGCTTCTGCAATATTTGGCAATATGTGCTATTTTTTTGCCTGCATAGCAAGTGACATTATTTTTCTGAACTGCCTTATTGAGTCCTTGACCATTCTTCGACCTACATTGATTAGCCATATGTCCAAACTTTCCACATGCATGACATCTGATATTCATTCTACAATCTTCTATCCTATGACCATAATTATTACATTTTGAACACTGATTGGGAACAACATTATTATTCTAATTTTCTCTAATTCTGCATTGACTTGCTCTATGACCAAACTTATTACAAACAAAGCATCTACCATTAAATTTATATGCATTTGGTTGGCTTACCAGTGTATTTTGATTCTGGTTGTCAGGTGTATTTTGGTTGCCTTACCAGTGTATTCTCCTAATTTGCAGTACCGAAGCTTTCTCCATGATCAAATCTAAGATCTCTAGTGTCTCCAGTGTCTCTTTGATCCTTCAATCATTCATCAAGCCTTGCAGAAATAACCCTAAACTTTTCTTTGTATTCATTTGTATCATCCAAATCACTTCTTAGGATTGACATCATTCTTTCCAACTCTTGCTCATTGTTTTGCGATTGCGCCAAATTAGTTATCAACACATCATTCTCATGTGCCAACCTTATGCATTCCTCAGATCTATCTTTCAAAGATCTACCAAGATTTTCTTCATTCTTCTTCCGGTCTTCAATCTCCTTGGATATCAAGATAGTCATTGCTTGCATTTCATTCTTCATCACACCATTCTCCTGAATCAGCTTCTAACATTGTTCCTTAAGGGCATCCTTCTCTTCATCATCCGGATTTTGTAAAAGTTCCTTCCTTTTAGCTTGAACAAATGACAACCTCTCATGCAGGGTAAGAATGAATTCCTTTGCAGAGTTCAATTCATCTTACAACTTCAACTTCTTCATCCTTTCAGCATCATAGTCCTTAAGTGCTACTTCAAGTTATTTATGTAGACTCATCTCCATAGATTCCAAATTCAGGATCTTCCTTAAGTTGTTAGACTTACTCCAAGGCACCAGGATATGATACCAATTGTTGGAATCCAAGAACACTGAGAGGAGGGGGGGTGAATCAATTTTTTGTCGCTATAATCAATTTTAACCTTATTAACAATGTAGTTTAGTAACCGGTAACCATAAAAGAGTATAACAACAAATAGAAATGAAACAACCACAAGAGCATACACCATAACACAAAGATTTATATGTGGAAAACCTTAAAGAGGAAAAACCACGATGGGATTTGGGATCCACAATATCTATCCACTGGCCAAATGAATAAATATTACAATAGGGGAATGTACATGCAGGAAGGCCAACTTCCTAGAGCACACTACTCATCACAAAAGGAGCCTCACTGACTACAAATACCAAATATGGAGTTACACACAAAATTCTGAACTCTGAGAGTGCATCTGCTATGCTGGATAAGTTCTGGTTAAAGTACAATCTATATAGGTTTACACTGTGTCCTTCCTTACTGCTATCTTGCTTTGCTTCCCAAACCTCTAAACCAATAACCAAGACCGACTACAAAATATTACATTCGCATTTTATTGATCAAGATTGCTCGCACAACATCACATCAATATATCCCATTACATTCTTTCTCATTACCAAAATAACCTAACTGGATTGACTTAAATACCCTTCCCAAATACAAACATAAATGCCTTATGTCGGCTTATAATGATATTACAATTTATTTACATGTCGTCCTAAGCAAAAATAAATTCATTAAACTTCCAGATCGATTCCTTTTAGACCTGTCGGATCAATCTCCCATGTTGGCCTCATATACCAGTTCCTAGATTGTCAGTTTCCCTTTCCTGTCAATGTCGGTTGACTTGAATGCCAATTGCCAAAAAATGTATATCGGTGACAACTGGTTAAGTAACCAACCCAAAATGGTGTGTGTTACCATCAATGACAACACAACTAAGTTGGATGAGTGTTAATTGCCAAACAATATATACCGGTGAGTACCGGTTAAGTGACCAACCCCAAATGGTGTATGTTGCCATCAATGACAACACAACTAAGTTGGATGATTGACATTAATGACAACAACATATCCTAGTAGCAACAATGCATGACAATATCCAATAGCTATCTTCTAACGGATATTCTTATTCAAAAGTTGCATGTGGAACTAACAATTGAATCCTATTCTTAGATAACATGCATTTAAACTTCTTCAATGCTCTAATAATAGTGCTCGGACTTGCTTCTCTACATAGTTATACTTAATCTAATAATCCTTTAGTCCCTCATTGAAGAAAGCAATGGGTTGCTCCAAAATGTCTTTATTCAATTGTGCCAAGACAACTAAGATACTTGACTCTCCTACAATATTATAGAGGATGAAATCCCTTCCATAATTAGGATTGAAAAGAGTAGGGGCCCGAGAAATTTCTTGCTTGCTCACTTCAAAACTAGTCTTTCCTTCCTTTTTCCAACTAAAAACTTTTTTTTTTTTACATGGGTGTGAAAGGTTTGAACATATTAGCAAGGTTAGGAATGAACCTCCTTGCAAAGTTGATCCTACCCAGGAATCTTTGCAACCCTCTCTTGTGACTAGGGAGTGGAAGAGAAAGAATGACTTCTACCCATTTTGTTTCTATGGGTAGGCCATCCCTTGATACAATGTGTCCAAATAATTTCCCTTGATCAGTAGCAAACACACACTTGCTTGGGCTTAGGGACACACCATATTCTCTGCATTTTATGAATACTTGTTCAAGATGATCAAAATGATTAGTTGCATGCTTTGAATAAATAGTTACATCATCAAGGTATATGAGCACAAATTCTACTAATACACCTCAAAATGTCATATCCATTTCTCTTTGAAATGTAGCACATGTATTAATTAGCCCAAGTGATATTTTAAAATACGTATAGGTGTCCCATTAAGTAGTAAATGCATTATTATATTAGTCTAATTCTTGAGCTCAAATCTAATTGTAGCCTAAATGCCCATCCAAGAATAAAAATATTTCAAAGCCACTAACCTTTGATAGAATTTGTTCTATGGAGGGAAGGGTATAATGACATCCTTAAGAGAATCTCTATTGAGATCCCTAAAGTCTACACATAATCTAATTTCTCCATTCTTCTTTCTCACAAAAACAAGCTTGAATACCCATGAGGAGTGTTAAATAGGAAATAATGTATTAGCTTATATGAGCCTAGTTAACTCTTTTCTCATTAAGGGCTCTATCTTTGGATTTATAGGCCTTTGCTTTTGTCTAACAAGATTTGCATTGGGATCTAACTCTATAGTATACTAGAGGCTAAACTAGGATCAAATCTTTTTAGGTCTTCATAATTCCAAGCAACTACATCATCATATTCTTGACAAATATTGACAAAGGTTTCTTATTGAGTTTTGGGGCATACCTTTCCCAAGTTGAGTGTTCTACCATCAACAATGTTGACTAGTTTGTAATCACCCTTCTTTGTAGCCAGGTTCATGCTCTTATTCTTTACTTGATCATTTGAATTGAATATGTCTTCTAAGGTGATTGAACCTTTAGGCATTTTATTGGAATTGAGATGCATAATCTGATCTCCATATTAGTATTGCAACATAGACTAATTTCTAGCAAAAACCTCCACTTCATTCTGTAAAAAAATGATAATCTGCTAATCTGATTCATATACTTGCCAATTCATATGATTGTCTGGAACATCAAGCTTCACAACAAGCCTTATATGTTGTTCCCTCTTGTCTGCAACATGTGTTGGTATGTCATATTGAGCACCAACTAGTGTTGGCCTATTGGCATTTTTTTTCTTGATTTCTAGGAACACTTTGAATATTGAATTCCTCAAATCATTCAATCAAATCCCAAACTTTGATATAAGGTTTGATATGGTTTTAACAACCAACTCACTATCTCCAAAGACTTAAAAATATTTGATCTTTCTTCTTTGTCCTAATTGGAGACCTTGGATCAGGGATTCATATTTAGCTACATTGTTGGTGCAACTAAAGTGGAGCTTGAATCAAAATTAATATTTCTCCTTATTAGGAGAAACAATCATTACATAAACATGGGCACCATTCTTCTTTCTTGAGTCATCAAAAAACATGCTCCATAATCACTTTGGATCCTCTTTTGTTTTAGTGAGATTTGGAATAGGATTGTTCTCCTCGTGAATGCAATAGGGGTCAAGCCCGGTTTCCTCAATGTCACTTGTTAAATCAAATTAAAAATAATTAGCCCATTCATATAATAAGCATCAAGAACCTCCTCCAAAAGAGTAGCAAGATCATAGACTATACATTCCTCTAATTCATTGGGCAAAGTGTGCTTCATATTTATAGGAATGGGAATGTAGGCTCGATTTGATCTTTAGCAATTGGTTCTACTTTTATGGTAACTTTAGTACCATATCTTGTCCTAAATTATAGCATGTGAGACCAATCAAAGGATAAGTACCCACTTATTTTGGTTGTGAATTGTCTGGACAAATAGATGGAAAATAAAGAAGGGAGGTCTATGACTAATATGTATTGCAAACAATGCAATTAGCACATGCATGCAAGGTTAATTTCAATTTTTGTAACTACCCCTATTGTCTTAACAAAAGTGCCATCTAGTTGACAACCCCGTTACCCACGAGTTCATATTATATACCAAGAAGATCAACTAATTTATTGGGCATAATTGAGCTACTAGCTCTTGAATCTATCATACAATTATGAACTAAGTTATCTCCTATACTTAATGAGAGATAAAAGAGATGTGGCTTACTAATTTTAGTTGATTTTTTTTCTTCTTAGGTTGTACTAAACTGGTTGAAGCTGATATTTTGTTTGTTGTCATTGCTCCTTCTGGTTGATTGATGTCCTTCAATTTCATATGGGGACATTAATATTAGCTTTCATAATTTGTTCTACTATGTTGAAAGGAATACTCACTGGTCTTGAAGGACCTTTAGTAATAACAAGGTTTAAATTTTGTGTGTGAGAAACTTTGGGCTCATCTTTCTTCTTGCTGCTCTAATTTGTATTTTGATTTGGATCTTGAGGAGCTAATTTGTGTAGTGCCTTTCAGACTATGCTATGTGTGGCCATTTGTGAAGTTGAAGCTTGAGTTGCAATGTAAGGTGTAGTATTCTCCATGGCTCTCCTTTTTCATGAGTTTGATTATAAACACTTGTTTGATTTAAATCATAATGTTGGTCTGAAGTTGTTGGTTTGTTTTGAACAACTAGAGTTTGAGTAAGCTCTCCATTTTGGCATGCAATCTGATTATGGGGCTGATTGCATGAATAACACTAATCTTGCTCTTGAGGAAGATTATTTTGTATTGGAACAAGTGCCTTTGAGCTACTTGAAATTGTAGAGCTTATACCATTCAAAGGATTTGCATAGTTCCAATGGTTTTTCCCTTGAAATGGTGGCCTATTATGTTGGTACTTCTGATTTGTATTTTAGTATTTTCTGCTACCCTGATTCTGTTGTCTTTTTATTTTTACCAGCTCATTGCCAAAGGTTTTTATCATAGCATCAAGCTCGTGAATCTCATTTGAAGATGAAGGAGATGGTGATGTTTGACTTGTGGATGCAACTGGAATAGGAGACAAAAAAGGTTTCCAAGTAGGAGCTTATGGAAATAGAGGCATTAGAGGTTGTGGGGCTATCTTTCTGCTTGTACTCAACAATTTTCTACCCTTGTGGCTATATCATATGCATCTATCACTACTGAGAGCTTTGAGGTAGTACAAAAGCATGGTTGGGAGAGGGCTTCACTAGAGAAAGGATTCCATCCCATGTCTTTTTAAATCTAAAGGTGAGATCTCCCATGAATTCATGAGCTTCTCTTTTTATAGTAGTTAACTATTCTACAAGTGATAAATAGTAACTTTTATCTTCAAAATGATTTCATAATATTTCTTCTAACTCATCCTAGTTATGGATGGAGTTATGTGGCAATCCCCTATACCATTGCAAGGATTTTCCTTTAAGTGATAAGGCCAAGAGTCTGAAGGCAACATCATCATCAGTAATATCATGGATAGTGCAAATATTGGCAACCTATTGAATATTCTCTACTAGGATAATGGAGGTTTCACTAGTAAAATCAGGTATACTTTTTAATGAAACTACTAGAATATCATGTTTTGGGGCTAAAACAAAAGGAATAACTCCATTGATGGTGGCAAAAATCTAATTTCTAGGGAGAACCATGTGAAATAATGGTCTATTCGAATGAGCAGTGGGATCCCTAGATTGTGATGGTCTAACAGGTGGAGGAGTAGAATAATATCTAAGGGATGAAGTGACTTCTATTTCAGTACCCCTAACTGGTGATAATGAAAGTCTACTTCTCCTTCTTCTAAAACTTGAAAATGAGAGTTATGTATATTGAAAAATTCATGTAGAAGATTCCTTTTATTTAAATATTGGGCATTAAAATAGTATAAGATTTGGTCTGAGAAATAAGATGTGAGCAACGGAGTTTCCAAGTTCTTGAAGAGAGAGCCTCTTTAAGGTCGAGATGCTAAGAAAAGCACTAGATCCTTAGCATGAATGTTGAAATTCTTTGTCTAGCACTGGTAGGTTGATGAAATGACTTGAATATTTGTCCCACTGGGCATCCCAAAAACTATTGTCACAATAGTTTGCACACTTGTCTGAGCTATTAGCTTAAACAACCTTGTGAAACATGCAAACAATCTCAAAGTGTGGGACCTTTCTAGATGAGGTTGAATCTCTAGAAAAGGCTAACTTCCTCTCTGATCAAGGTGTAGTGTTAATCCAATCCAACACTTTAAAGCCTACTTCTAAACCTATTCTAATGACTTGTCGATAAAAAGGAAAGAAGGAATGTAGAGAATAAAGGTTTATGCACCAAGATTAGAACTTTGATCCTTTCTGCCTATAACGGCACAAGACATCAATAAAAATACCCAAAGACATACATGGTTTCCTATCTTTTTCAATCTCCTAAGGCACATATGAAGGTTAGAACTTAAGGAGATATTGCAAGTAGCTAAAAGCATTCACAAAAAATATATATTAAGTAGTTTAACATAGTCACACAATCTAGAAATAGAGAAAGAAGCATCCAAACAAAAAGGTAAGATGATTTACATGATATATTTGAACTAGAAAGAGGTAAAATACACAATTTTATTAATGAAAAGGAAAGGTAACATTTATAGTTATAGAAAGAATGAATTCTATAAGAGAAACAAGGAGAGAGCCCAAAAATTATGTTACAAATTTGCATTTATAGCTCAAGCATAACTTGGATTTATATTTGAGTACAAAACACTAACCTAAGTAGATTTAGTTGCATAGACAAGGATGCTTAGATGAATCAGATCAGAGATCTGATACTATGTGTTTATTTGATCCTCTTCATTGAAGGATGGGTCATAATGAATGCCCTTTGCAATAAAGATCAAAATTAATTCCTAAAAATCGAAGCAACTTGAGACTGAAGGTTTTTAACTATTCCTCTAAAAAGGGTAAATCGATCATTTACAACAATAAATGGGCACTGGTCGCACTTGGAATTGCATCTACAAGGATTGAGAGGTGTTATGGTGCTATCCTAGAGGTGTTGGATCTCATTTGAATCGAATTTGGGTCATTGACAGGGCAAACATTTAATATCGACATGTTGTTGGCAACCACATCCTAGTTGTTGAAATTCAAATTAAATAATAAAATTATTTAATAAATTTTTAAAAGAAGAATGGCTAGATGATTAGATGATAAAGAAAGAAATTTAATAATTAGTTCATGATAAAGAAAATGAGATAATTAGCTTAAAAGAATGAAATTAGATTAATTAAAAAATTATTTAATTAATATAGAAGAATAATTATTTATATTAGTAACAAGACAATTTTAAGTGTCTACAATCATCTAGATCAATGACTCAGATTGAGAGAAGAATCTCCTTTTAAATGGTGACTCCACTACCCCGCAATGTAGGAAGGGACCTACAATATAGGGTCATAAGGGTGCGAGACTCTTGTGACTTTCTTTTATTCTTACCCCGTGTCCCTGCGGGATGACCTTTGTTGACATCATCACCCACGTGGGGGTGCAAAATATACACACCAAAAGGTTGGTGAAATATTCAACCTACCCCACAACATCAAATTACTTGGAGAAGATGAATGTGCGGGGACATGAAGTAACATCAAATGTTTAAGGAAAAAAAAAATCTTGCAGGCTCATGGGTCAAACAAGGTTAAGGCTAGGACCCCTGTGGGAGCGTGGGGTCACTAAGCCTTAAGTCTAAAAGGAGTCAATAAATGACTAACAAGGGGCCAGTAAGTAGATGGTGTAATGGACTTCAGGCAATGAACTTTAAGTGATACAATCAAGGATAGCAAGTCTATTCAATATTATAACATGGCCAAAAAATGACTAAGGCATGAAGTTTTAGGGTATGGGGTTTAGGGTTTTAGCTTCCAAGCTTTAGACAGCCTATTTTGTAGAGGATGTTAGCAATTTTTGGCATCTCAGATTGGTTATCTATGATGGCTTAAGGTAGGCATAAAATGCCAACAGGTTTCTAAAAAAAAGAGATTGAAATAGAAAAGTGTTCAAACTTTGATAAAAATATTTTGAACCCTAAGGGGCGATTATTGGAGTGTTGTCCCCTAAGATAGCAACCCTTGTAAGCATCTGCATTGAAAAGTGTAGCTAATAAGAAATTTAGATAATTGATACATTTCGCCCTTCAGAATTTCAACATGCGATCCCTACGTGGAACAAATTTGTTAAATTTATTCCATCCTATAAAATAAGAGAATAAATTATTAGATTCCATACACATATGACATGTTAATATTTTCTTGTGGACTATAAAGTTACATTTGTAATGATAATCATGGGACATGCAAAATATTATTTGACAACTATAAGATCTGTAAGGTGGGAAAATCATTGTGAAGGTGATCACATTGAAAGTTGCCCAGTGTAAATTGCCAATGACATTTAATGTAAGTAATAATCTTTTTATTTCCCTTCATGTTATGCTAAGGTACATCTAGGTATAATGTCACCCTTTAAATTTGAAATCAACCTTGGCTACTAAACAAATTAACCTTGTGGGGGTAAATTTATGTTCTCTAGAGTTATAATTAAATTCATGGTATATGTCTCAATATTGGTAAATGCAACCTTAGGATAGTGAGATGTAGCAAACTAACATTTCAAAATCACCTCATCAGTAAATTAATAAGTAAATGTACTCCATTTAGATATAATTTGAATCATGTACTTGAGTGAGTCAATATTTTAAGCTAGGTATATTATTAGATAAATCTCACAATGTTAGCCCCCTTAACAATGAGCAATTATACTAGTTCTAGTGAACCCTTGAAAACTAAGAGAATTGATTGGTTAAAATATGGGTAATAAGACATGCCTTTAAAGGGTAATCCACATAGCATTATTATATCAAGAATGGAAAGATTTCTCTGGGTGGTGGGTAGATAATCACCTTTGAATTCTATTAGTAAAGGCTAATGTGGTGTAAGAATACATAATCTTTGAGGGACTCCAAGTAACTGAGAATTCTTAATGTTGAGGGTTATCTTCTTCACCACCCTATGTAGAAATTTGGTTTTGGTTAATGATGACTAGACCAAGTTTCTCATATATACTTTAGGGGCTAGAATGTCTAAATTGATAAGTGGTGTTTAGAAGTATTATGTGTTGTTTTCCTTGTAAGAAAAGTTATTCGGGTTTTCTTAGTAGTATATTTTTGGGGCATGACATCCATATTGGAGCACTAGGTTACAAACACTATAGACTTTGGGAATCATTAGATCTATATTTTGTGTATGAAAGGGTCTTGCTAGTCGGTAAGTGAAAGTTAAGTTAAATTGCATAAAATGTTTTGAATGACTAAACTTAGCAGATCCCTATTGTTTTTAAATATGAAGAACTTGCATACCCTTGATCAAAACATGTAAAGGTGTAGTATTATAAATAAAAACTAGATTAAGTCCCCTAAATTATGGTTTTAATTTATGTAAAATAAAATTTGATTGGTGACTAGTATTTGTGAAATCCAAGCCTCTTTCTCAAATGATAATGAAACAAAATTGATGATTAAAGAAACATTAACTTAATTAGAAGATGTTTTGTAAATTTTCTCTCAAACTTTACCTATAATGTGAAACCATGCAAATTGAGATGAAGGTGAAATCATAAAAATAAGATTATTCATAGATGACATTATCTAATCAAAGTGAATATTGTTAAAATCCAAGAATAAATAATGAGATTAGAAAAGTATAAAACATTGAACTTCATATTCCTTAATTGTGGGCTATCCACACATATCTTAGTCATATAATTATTTTAGAATGAGTATGTGACCTTTTGAAGCATGATTTATCGATTCTATTAATTGGGATATGGTTGTAGTTGAGTGTTGGTTATTTGGGAAGCAAAGTAGCTATATAAAGAAATATTAGTGCAAATGAAGAATGTTGCAACAAGAATTCTTTATGACCCTTGTGTAACCTTATGACCTAAGGGGACATGATTTTTGAACCTATAAAATATAACTAGCATGTGATAAACCATTAATAATTAGAGTAATCCTTTCCTAAGCCATGACTATGAATCAATCATAGGGTTGACAAATATACAACGTTAGAAACCTTTTACTTTTATCTTGTGTGCAATTTAAATTACCCTCATTCTAGTTGGAGTCTTGGTAAATATTGTGAATGTCACCATTAATAGTATAAGACACTGAACTAATTTATAAGATAAATCACTGAAGAGGGGAAAATCCAACAAGGTGGATTTAGGTGGTTAGTATTCAAATGAAGCATTCAAACAAACAAAACACAAAGAATAACCATTTATACCTTGCTATTTTTACCTCTCCCTGGGATTGATCTTGATGAAGTGGATGATGAGGATACGCCCTTGATGCTCCACTTGATGTGTTGCTTTCTTGATTTGGATGTGGATTGGTCTCCTTTGCTCAACAATATGGATTTGATAGGATTATTGGATGGATTTTGGATGGATTTGAATTGAAATATTGAAGGAAGAAGAGAGAGGAGAAAAGAGCAGCATGACAATGCATGAGAAGTGGATGATTTGTGAGGAGAATAGGCCCCAATTTATAGATTGGAGAAGGCCAATGGAGGGCCAAGATTGATTTGATCATGAAGAGTTGAGATTGATTTTAGATAGAAGGCATGGATCAAGGGTGCCTTGGGAAAATAAACAGGAATATAAAATTCCTTGGGAAAAGGGGGAAGAAATTAGAATTTCAAATATGAGGAATGAAAAATTCCAAAATAAAGATGCATTGAGGAATTCAAAGAAATTTGAATTTCTTTGAGAGACTCAATGTTGATGTGACATGAGTGGGAATTAAAAATTGAGAGATAATGATAAGCATGATTATGAGAGATTCTAGAAGGATTAATTAGGTTGAGTGGGATTAGGAAAAGTGATTTGTAGGAATCACATGACTAGGTTAATTAATTAGAATTAATTAACTGAGTGGGTTTAGAGGAAAAAAGTATTGGAGGGGACTTTAGAAGAATAGTGGAATAATTAATTTATTTGATAAATTAATTATTGCACAATAGTGATAGGATTAATTAAATTAGGTTTAATTGATTCTGAGAGGAATGAGGATAACACAATTAAATCAATTAATTATGTTGACAAGATTAAATTAATTAAATATTAATTTAATTAATTTTAGGAGTCTACATTTTGCCCCTCTTTGATATAGCGTCGTGAAATGATGTTATATCAAAGAAGAATAAAACATAGTGGAAGAAAAGGATAAGGACTAGTAGCATGATGCCCCAATCATGAGATGGTGAAGAATGATGAGGAGGAAGGATGAAGAGGAAGCAATGGTATGCCCCCTCGAGAGGACATGTGAGTTTGAAGAACATGAGTGTACTCTTGAAAGGAATTAGAAGAATAAGTGATGAAAGGATGAAGATAATGAAAGAGGAAACTAGGATGGGTTGGAGTGTTGTGAATGAAATGAGACAAAGAAATGATAAATGGATTGGATTTCTTGTTGAACAAGTATTGAGAGAAAACCTAGATTTGATATTGCCATGGATAGTCTACACCACTTATTAAAACAACCAGGATGATATGAAGATCTGAGGCGTGGACTGACACTTAGTCAAATAGGAATGTCTTGTACACAATCATGCAAGTTTTTATAAACACTAGTGCAGGGTTTTCAATTTGAACAAGGAAGACCTTCAAACACACCATGCCATGAAAACTATGCTCCATTATACACCAGCCAAGACATACCAAGATATAGGATGATCAAGACAGTCCTGAACAAGTATAGTCCTGGGAAACAAGATGAAAACAAAGCGAAAAGCTCAAGCATGCAAACAACATGCACATGACCAACTGCCATCTCTTGCCAAGAGTATGACATGGATTTGGATAAACTGTCGAACTAGGGAAGGAGACATCCCAATGGGAAGGTAATGGATTGATTGATGGATGACAAAAGACAAGTTGTGGAATATGATTGGATGAGATAGGATTGGATTAGAAATTGGATAGGATGGGGTGGATTGGTGGATAGGATTTGATTGGTTGGAACCAATGACAAGGGAGAACCAAGGATTGGTAAGAGGATGGATGAATAGAAGGAGGGAGTTAGATGGATGGAGTGGATGGATATGTATAGGATATGGAGGACTAGAGGGTAGGGTGATGGAGACCCAAGGACTATGCTACAAAGGAGTGCAATGCCCCACACTAGAGGTAGTGGAATTAAGGATGCAAGAATGCTGGATAACGATGTATGAGTTTGAAAGATAATGTGTAATGGATGTGGATGGTAGAGGATTAAGGCTTGAATGCTCCAAAGCATGCATGTATATACATTATTTTGCCTCTTATATGATCAAGATGAAAAATAGGAATAGAGGATTCATTTTGATGGGATTAGGGATATGAGATGGAGGATATGGTTAGGATAGTCAAGATCAAAGATAGGAAAGGAGAATTGACTTGGATATGATGCAGATGGATGGGAGGATAACGTGGATGAAGCTTGCCCCCAAGTGTAGAGTGCAAGAGGATGAGGGGATTACACATGATGCTTTTTTTCCAAGTTTTCATCATGGTACTTACCCAAGGCGCCACAAGGAGTGGTTTTCACCATTGGATGAAATAAATTTTTTTACTTTTTTCTCATTTTTTTGTATTTTTTTGTATTTTTCTTTATTTTTTTATTCTTTTATTTTTAAAATAGTTTGGAGGGATAACGATGAGGATGAGTGGATATGGAAGATAGTGGATGCATGAAAGAGGAAGGGAGGACTCAAGCATCTAGTTCCATAGATGTTGTCCCTTAGTATTTATTTGAACTGGAGGTATGCTCATAGATGTTTGTAACAATAATTGGGGAGATGAAATGGATAGGGGATGGAAGATAATCATTTGGAAAGGATTGGACTAATGGAATGGGATTGTGAAAAGTGGATGGTGGATGGTAGATAATGGATGGGGTTTTGAAGAATTTGTGGAAGATCAACATTGGCACACACCTTGAAGGGTGGTGGAGTAGTGGAGGAGAGTTTTTTGAATTAGATGGGGGATAGAGTGTGGATTTTGGGAAATGATGACCCAAAATAGAAGAAGGGGATGATGAAGTTGGGATGGTGGATTTTGGGACATAAGGACCCAAAATGGATTTTGAAGATGGAGGAGTGCTAGCTGGAGGATTGGAGGACTTATGAATAGATGGAGCTTTTGGATTAACAAGTTTGGATGCCAGTTTTGATTTTGCTTTGGGATGCATTTCTTCTTTGGGAATCCACATAGTTTTTGATTTTTTCTTTTGGGGCCTTTGTGGCCTTTTTTATTTTTCTTTCTTTCAGATCACATTTTTCTTTTGAGCATGTCGTTTTGAGGGGACATGTTGATCCTTTGATTTTTGTGGATTTTGAGCTTTATACTTTTTAGATTGGGCATCCAAATTGCTTTCAATAGCAATGGGATGGGTGCATGAGGATGAATTACTTAAGGATTTTATGGATGGTGGGATGATGGAAGGAGCATGTTGGGAGGCATTCAATGATGTGTGCCTTTGTTGATCTTGCTTTAGGATTATTTGAGGTGATAGGGTGGCGGATGGAGGGATGCAAGGACCCAAAATGGATGGAAGGAATGGAGGATTTAGCTTTGGAATATAGGGTCCCGAAATGGATGTGGATGACGGGGGATAATGAGATTTTGATTTGTATGAAGGAAATTTGGATTTAGGAGGAATAGAGGATATACCAACATCTTGAGGATTACCTTGAGGACCCTTATTATTTTGGAAACGAGATGCGAGTCCATTTTGAGGGGGATGAGCTATGGAAGGAAGATTAGGATCTTTAGATGGATTGGGATCATTTCATGGAGATGAAGTGATACTTTTATCTTGACTAGGAAGGGTATCATGAGATGGAGTGGGAGGGGTGATTGGATCATGAGGTGGAAGAGGATCATGTGATGGAGGGAGAGGGTTGGATAGAGGAATCATGTGATCATGAGAGGAAGTGGAGGGAATACCATCATTAGATGGAGTAGAGGGAGATGCATCATGAGATGGAGAGGATTCTATGCTAGCATGCTTTGGAACAAGCTTTTGGCATGTTTGGAGTTTTGGGGATTGTGTGATGGAGGAAGATATGGAAGATTTGATGTGAGTAGGTGGGGAAATGGGGGTATCATGAAGTGCGGAGGATTGGGATTTTTTTGAGGTGGAGGTGATTAGGGTGGATGGAGGACTTGAGGAGACTTGGCCACTTTTATTTGAGGTGAGGATTTTGTCTCCTTTGCTAGCATGTCTTGGATAAGATTATGGATGATGGATTTGGAGGAAGTGGACAATATGGATTTTGGAGTATTAGGATTAAATGGAGAATTGGGATTAGATGGAGGATTAGGATAATGGATTGGGGAATTAGGATTAATGATTGGAGGACTATGGATTAAAGGATTTGGATGGGGAGTAGAGGTAATGAATGCATTATAGAGGATGGGGATTGGGATGTAGATTGGGGGGAAGATGGAGGTATACATATTGGATTAGAGGAGTATGTGGATGAGGGATAATATGGAGATATGGATGGGGAATAAGATGGAGATATGGATGGGGAATAAGATGGATTTCCCTTGTCGAAGGTAGAGGAAGGATAAGAGATATGGTATAGATTGGGATTGGGTGTAATGTGTTGAGATGGGATGGATGAAGGTATGATAGGCAAGTGGGAGATTATAGGATTAACTTGGTAGGCAAGTTCATGAATTTCCATGAGCATCTTCTCATACCAAGCTTTGAAATTTTGGGTAGTCATGTTGAGAGTGAAGGATTAGATTGGAATTGGATGAATATGTTTTGGAGGGGAAAGATTATGAAGATGATGTTAAATTCAGATGAGGATTAGGACTTTTTGGAGGGGAAAGATTATGAAGATGATGTTAAATTAAGATGAGGATTAGGACTTGGCTTGGAATGATGATGGATTAGATTTGATTAGGTTTTGATTGGATTTGATTTGATTGGATTGGATTGGATTGGATTGGATTGAATTGGATTAGATTGGATTTGATTTGATTTGATTTGATTGGATTGGATTGGATTGAATTGGATTGAATTGGATTGGATTGGACTTTATTTTATTTTATTGGATTGAATTGGATTGGATTTAATTTGATTGGATTGGATTGGATTGGATTGGATTGGATTGGATTGAATTGAATTGAATTGGATTGGATTGGATTGAAATGAATTGAATTGGATTGGATTGGATTGGATTGGATTGGACTTGATTTGATTTGATTGGATTGGATTGGATTTGATTTAATTTTATTGGATTGGATTGGATTAGATTGGATTTGATTCGATTTGATGATTGATTGATGAGGGAATGGATAACCGGATTAGAAAGATGGATTAATTTGATTGATTGGAATTTTGGAGATTTGATTGGATTAGAGGGAGAATGATTATGGAAGAATGGATGGATAATCAGAAGAATAAAGGGGGAGGCTACCCAAAGCCGAATGAATGATTTGGACAAAAATATTGGTTGAGGGAGGATGATTGTTTGAATGGATGAAAGTGGATTGTGGATTGGAGAATTTCTTGGATAGATAGAAATGGATTAAAGATTTGATGATGACAAGATGGAATTTAGAAAGAGGGATGATTGACTGGTTGTGGGGGATGGACTTGGAAAGAGATGTCAAGTAAAGAAAACACAATGATCAAAAGACATTAGACTCAAAAGAGACTCATGCTCCTTCACAACATATCCTATGGTGAGAAAAGACAATAGTCAATGGATCCGAATTGGTTTCCCAGCTACGCTTACCCAGAGCAGACACTTATATGCTTAACCCCAATGGCTCCCCTCCATGACACTCACTTCTCTGGGGAAGCCAAGAATAAATTCCCATGAAAACTCCTCATGGTGAACTTTGTGTCTCTACTAAGTGCTGTAAAAATATGGGTGGCTTCAGAGGTCCGACCTCCTGCACCAATGCCTAGAAGGTTTTTGGCCACTATGCAAAAGGTGTTTAGTATGGCTTCCCGTTAAGAACTACCCTTCGTAGTTACACAAGCACAATTGAGGCCTATATCCCAACGAAGCACCAAGAACTTAGTAGTCACGCAAGCATGATTGAGATCTCTAGGATCCTACTAAGCACCCAATGTGAGAGTGAACTCTCATATAGCCCCAACCATTGATTCTTTCATTCTCAATGGCCTATTTATTATAGTGATTTGGGAACCCCAGGTCCGGGTGTACTCACTTGGGTCATTCCCCTCTCACTGGCTCTAAGAGAAACTCAGGAGGGAAGGCCCGCTAAGGGTAACACAAGCAATATTTCTAGAAAAGACCAAAGGGGTCTAGATTTTTGATTGCCTAGATAGGCAAGAGCATACTCTCCTACCCTTTGACTCTTCAAGACAAGGAAAACACAAGATTATTTTACCCCCTAACTAGATCTAGGTGCCTAATAAAAGAAACACGGTGTTTTCTTGAACCTCCTAGGCAACCTGCAAAACCACTTGATTAGTAGTTTGAAAATGAAGTCTTCAACAAGCGTCCTACAAAAGACAAAAGAATGACAAAAATATTTTATTTTATTTTTATTTTTGGGAATGAGTAGAAAAACAAGAATAAAAACTTTTCTACTAAAGACAAATGTGGATTTGGGGGAAAATCTAATGGGTAATTGGGGTTTGAGTAGGTTTTTGACACTTTCTAAGGGATAGGCAAGCATAAAATGGGGATTTTAGAGGCGAGGTGAAGGAATGGAAAAATTTGTCCAAGAGGGAAAAAGAAGAAAAAATTGGAGATAGACAATATGGCAAAATTTGGAGGTGATTGGATAAAATTGGAAGAAGTCATGGCAAACCCTAAAAATAGAGAAATGTGGGATTTCAGGCTTCAATAAGTGAAATTTGGGATAAGGTCCTCAAGGAAGGAAATGTACAAAATGAAATTGTGGGTGATATAGTGAAGTTTGGAGGAAAATAGAGTGAAGATAAAGAAGATATGGTGAAAAAAATAGAATAAATTATTAAACAGATCTAGTGAAGTTTTGGTTTTTATTATTCTTGCGGTCGCATTAGCAGACAGTCGCGCTAATGCACGAGCGGGCACGCTAACAGACAAAATATTAGTATTAAACAAATAGAAAAAACAAATGCAGACACGCTGATCAGCAGGCGCTCGCGTCAAAACAACTAGAGTTAGTGCTTGAAAATTTAAATTCAAATTTTTAACAAAATGCTCGCGCTAATCGCAGAGCGGTCGCACTAAAGCGACAATTGAAAAGATATAGAAGTGAGAAAAATGGAAAGAACGAAGAAGAGGAGACAGATGAATTTGCGTGGCGATCGCGCTAAAGTATAGTGAGGTGCCAGAAAAAAAAAATTCAAATTTGAGCGGTTGCGCTGAAGCCGAGACGGTCACGCTGATTAGCAGGCGGTCGTGCTAATCTAGCAAGCAATCACACCAATGCGCGTGCACTTGCGCTGAAGCGTGAACCTATGAGAAACCTTTGCAAAAAACTCATTTTTTTTGTTAAATTCGGGACGTGGGTCCCACTAGGCGTGTCAGAATGAAGAGGGGAAAATGGAATAGGAAGTCAAATGATCAAAAACACAATGAAATAAGCAAGAAAACACTAAAACATCAAAAGACCATTTTATACCTTGCTATTTTTACCTCTCCCTCGGATTGAGCTTGATGAAGTGGATGATGAGGATGTGCCCTTGATGCTCCACTTGATATGATGCTTGCTTGATTTGGATGTGGATTGGTCTCCTTTGCTCAAGAAGATTAATGGATTTGATAGGATTATTGGATGGATTTTGGATGGATTTGAATTGAAAGATTGAAGGAAGAAGAGAGAGGAGAAAAGAGGAGCATGATAATGCATGAGAAGTGGATGATTTGTGAGGAGAATAGGCTCCAATTTATAGATTGGAGAAGGCCAATGGAGGACCAAGATTGATTTGATCATGAAGGGTTGAGATTGATTTTAGATAGAAGGCATGGATCAAGGGTGCCTTGGGAAAATAAATAAGAATATAAAATTCCTTGGGAAAAGGGGGGAGAAATTTGAATTTCAAATATGAGGAATGAAAAATTCCAAAATAAAGATGCATTGAGGGATTCAAAGAATTTGAATTTCTTTGAGAGACTCAATGTTGATGTGACATGAGTGGGAATTAAAAATTGAGGGATAATGATAAGCATGATTATGAGAGATTCTAGAAGGATTAATTAGGTTGAGTGGGATTAGAAAAAGTGATTTGTAGGAATCACATGACTAGGTTAATTAATTAGAATTAATTAACTAGGTGAGTTTAGAGGAAATAATTATTGGAGGGGACTTTAGAAGAATAGTGGAATAATTAATTTATCTATTGGACAATAGTGATAGGATTAATTAAATTAGGTTTAATTGATTCTGAGAGGAATGAGGATAACACGATTAAGTCAATTAATTATATTGACAGGCTTAAATTAATTAAATATTAATTTAATTAATTTTAGGTGTCTACAATCACCACTTGATATTGTATTGAAAACATTAATGGCTCATAACTTGGAAACCTTTGATGCTTGTTTGTTCCCCATATTTTCCTTTCAATGCAAGGACATGACTTAGCATCGATAAGAGTTACCTTATTAAAAGATTGAAATGCAAAAGTAAGTTACCTTATGTATAGTAAGGAAATTGCTTGGACAATGAAATCAAATGATGCTCAAAGAACTTGCTTTTGTATAGGAAAAGAGACCAATTTAGATAAAGTGATTATTTTTGTCAATTATTTCCATGTAGGTAAAATGATTAACTATAAGTGGTTAATGCTTTTGGGACTAAATAAGTAAACACTTAAGATAATTTAAAAGTGCTATAATAATACCAAACACATGTGTTTCGCCGCTTTTAGACTAAACAACAAGTTGTAGGACATGATTGTTAAAATTCAAGTAAAAAATGAATTATGTAAAAGGAAATAATTGAGATGTTGTTGAAATTAAACTAATATTGTGTTTAATAAATCTCTTCTTATAATAAATTTGGGAAATCCTTATGAAAATACATTGTCAAGACATGAACTAGGGATTAAAACGTTATCTAAAGCACTTATATTTTGCTTATATAATACTAGAGGTTTGTGACTTAAAAAGTGTGGTAGTCTAAAAGGACAAATGATTAGTTATGAATTGTCAACTTTATTTGTTGGAATGTTTTCATTGATGTCAAAGGACTACAATTAAGATGTTTATTAGGAGGAAAGATGCTACAAATAAGAGGTAGAAATGTTACAAATGAGGATTAGATAGGATAATTAGTGCAACGTTTATAGGCAACATTAGGGCTGACTTGGTTTGGAGTTTTCCAACACAATAAAATAAATAAAATATAAGGGTTGACCACCTTAATAAGAAATAAAAATAAAATAAAATATTTAATGTTTATAACCAAAAGGAAGTTTTTCTTAAGTTGAATAAAAATATCTTATTTTGGGCCAACCCTCCCTTGTGCTTGGTGTCCCCTTGGTAAAGTTTTTTAACTGCAAATTAAATACTATATTTGCCCTAGCCCACCTGTTAGGATTTTTTCTATATATAAAATACTCATTATGTTGGCCAACCTCTTTATAGAGGTGTATTATTTGGTGAAGTGGTGCATATTGGAGGTGTATAAATAAGATATTGTTGGAGGCTTAGACATGAAGTTTTTTATTGAATATCATTTTGATTTCAAGGCAAATTTAAGTAGATTATAAGAGCATATCTGGGGAGTTATGAGAAACAATTTTTTAATCATTTTAGATACTATGAGCATATTATATCAGAGATTTTGAGTAGTCAATTCTCATATCTATAGCAGTTTTTTTTAAATCCTTTTGAGAATAAATTTTCAAGAGTATGAGCAAACTTTAATGACAAATTGGCACTGAATTGACTGCATATTTATAGCAAACTTTGAGGATGAATTGAAGTAGCCATTGTAGACACCTAAAATTGTCCTGTCTAATTAAAAAAATATTTTTATTCATTTAATTATTTTATCCTAAGTCTATAATTAATTAAATAAAAACTTATTTATTTAATTAATTCAATAATCCTCTTCTAAGCCTTTCCTCATTTAAATAAAAGTATACTTTTATTTATTTAAATTTTCCTTTCCCTAAGTTAATAAATATTTTATTTATTTAATTGATCCCACTTCCTCTATTAATAAAATAAATCTTTATTTATTTAATTAATTCATTAGCCTCTTCTACCCATGGCACATCTCATGTATCCCTTAATTCTTCTCTTACCCACCCCCTTTATCATTAAATTATTTTCTCTACCTACCCTTTAATCCTAGCTAACCATTTATATTTACACCTCTTAATCTTATCCCTCCATTTCTTACAACGTTCTCTATATAAGGGGATGCCCTCTTCCTTTTCAAATCTAATCAATCCAGCTAGCTAATCAATGCGTCTAATCAATCCAGTCATCAAATCAATGTGTCTAATCAATCTTATGCAATCAAGCCTTCTTGCGATCAAGCTATCAACCACAATCTGTTCTTTGTTGATCTCTTGTGCACATATAAAATCTAAGAGCAAATATATCAAACAAGATCAATGGAGATAGGAGACAATGGAGATTGAAACCCTACTTGACATGTGAATGGTAATATTATTTTATTTTGTTAATTTACATGATATTAGGTATCTCTATTGGTATTGGTGAATGTTTCAGTATAGGACTTAGATTGTTTGTGGTTGAATCTTTAAGGTTTTACAATAGTTTACCATCACTTTTCACCTTATATAGTCATAAGAGAAGATTATTGAGGCAACTTAAAGGAAATTTTTGAAGGCCTTGAAGGGATCTAGGGAAAATCCAAATATAATAATACTTTTACTTCTCAAAGGTTGGTGTCTTCTACTTAGCAGATTTAGGAGGTTGGTGCCTCTTACTCAAAGAGATCAAAGTCTCTCATTATGTTTTTTCTCAGTGGAGAGGGTTGGTGACTACTATGGGTTGGTGTCAGGCCCAATATGGAAAGCTAATGTACTAAGAGGGGAGGGGTGAATCAGTACTCCAAAACTTTTCTTCAATAATAACTTTACTGTTATGCATAAACTGAATAGTGCAGTAACATAATATAAAGCTAAGACAAATAGATAACAATCATACATGATTCACTCCATAACACATATATTTTGGTTACGCAGAAACTCTTGGTTAAAGAGAAAAACTACGGTGGGGATGGCACCCACAGCTTCACTACTGCAATAATAAAGAGTGCTTGGTTAGAGCTACATGTTTAGCTATTTCTGATAGCTTACCCTGTTAGGAGTATTAAGATCTGTTAGATCTACCTTGCTAAAGGATTTCACAACACTTAAACTAAATGCTGCACCTAGTTAGAGGCTTTACAATTTATAGACTTGATTAGATTCTTTTACCCTGTTAAAGGTTTCTCTTACAACTTCACAATATTACAATAAAATCATTACAAATATCTGCAACTTTACATCTAGAATGTTATAGCAGATTCTATGTGCTCAAAATAAGTTACCTTGCTTATAGCATACCTCAGTAACCCATATAGTAACTCGGTAAACCCTTCTGTTCACTCTATTCTTCAACTGTTCTCTGAAAACCTTCTCGGTGACCTCTGTGTCTCGGTAACAGTCTTCTTACACTCATGCATACACACTTGTAATTCTTAATTCATGTTGTATAAATAGATCTCTTATGACGGTGATCCTTTCATTGCTTCGATCTTACAAACACAATTTATTGAATGAATAACCATGTAAATTATTTCATTGGTTAAATGACCTCAAAATCATGCACAATCTTTAAGTGCAATTTCCAATGTGATAACGGTTAGATGTGCCTTGATCTTGTAACATGTTTTCATATGCAAGTCCAGGTTCAGTGAATCTGGTAACACGTTTCACTGCTCGGTAGACATGAAATGATACTCGGTAGACAGCTCGGTGTATACTACATTTTGAGACTTACTTTCTTTTGTAACAATCTCCCCTTTTGACATTAGTTGAGATGTTTGACAAAAACTACTTTCAAAGTTATAACTCAGTAATCTATATACTTGCAAAATTTGACTATGCTATCAGTATATACAATAGTCAATACTATAATATATCCAGATATACTCCCCTTATCGATATACTGTACAAAACTCTGATTTCACATGCTTGGTGATCTGTTATGTTTTCTGCTTACTATTCTGTTTACTGCTCGGTGCACTGCACTTGGATACTCTGCTTGTTGTGCTCGGTATACTCCCCTGTATACATACTCTTGTTGTTTGATTTTATACTTTGAGGCTTTGAATGCTACACTCCCCCAATACTGTATCAAATACTATATCACTCCCTTAGTACTATAGCATATTACTCCCCCTTTTTGACAAACATCAAAACTTAATTACCATTCGGGGGTGGTAACTGGTCAAAAATGGATTTGTACTTGGTTCGGGCTTCGGTGAGAGCGACAGAGAGGGTATTCTTTACACTATCCATTAAAGAATTTTGTGCTTGAATATCAGCCAATAATGCTATTAAGCCATCTAGAGTGCTTCCCTCTTGTGTAGTAGATAAGGATATGGCTCGGTTGATCTATTTTTGGATAGATGAAAGATGGGGAAGGCATAATGTTTGAAGGGTCATTATGTCCATCTTGATCTTGTGTTCTTCATTTCTTAGGTCCAATTATTGAGCCATGAGCTATTGTAGCTTTGTATAAAAATTCTGAACTGAATTTGGCTCTGTGGTCAGCTTGCTTGAGAGATCGGTGATCTCTTTCTCAATTGCCTCTATTTTATTCTTAGTGTCTTTAATGAATAAAGAAAATGTACAGAGTTTCTAAATTAAATAAAGAATGTGCTTGAGTTGAGGAGTCAACTCAGCAATAAATTGGACAAGTTTAACTTTGCCAATAGCTATAGCTTTTTGTACCTCTTCTATCATTTTTGCAGTGAGTTCTTTATCTTTTAGCTTACTTAAATATTCTGATGCATCTACGCCAAATGTCTCTATCTTTGTTAGGAGTTCATCCAGTTGAATGTGGATGGCTGCATCAATTGATACTGTAGCTTTAGGTAGCATATCTATTAGGACTGCTTTTACCTTCTGAAGTACTTTATTTTTCTTTTGAATGGCCATTTGCTTCTCTTGTTCAGCCTTTGCTTTGCATAGTTCAACGAAATCAATGAGTGCTTGCCCCTTTAATTTTGCTATGTCTACATTGGGCAACACTATTGGTTTTGACAAATCAACTTTAAAACTATGTTTTATCATCTTCTTTTCTTTACCTTTCATCGATGGAACTAAGACAAGGGCTTGTGAGGCTTGATGACCCTCGGTAGGTTGCTTGGTAGAGGCAATACTTTGATTGGTTCCTTTAGCCTCTGTAGAGTCCTTCAATGTCTCGGTACTTGGTGTCTCAGTTGCAACAATCTCAATGTTAGAAGGTGCTGGAGATGTCTGTTCTTGAGTAGTCCCTTCTCCTGCTATAGACTTGTGACCTTCAGTGCCTTGATCCGTGTCATGAGGAGTTTCAGTTGAGACATGTTGCTTGACTGGTGGATAAGGCTAAACTTGTTCCAAGACTGATTCACTAGATACAAGTTTTGCATATGCAGTGTCTTCTATCATTTCCTTTTCTGGTGCCTCTGTATCCATGACATCTTCATCTATTTGAATGATGTCAATAGGGTCTCATTCGGTAGCATCAGGACCTTGCTCGATGACATCAACAATTTCAACTGTAGCTTGCTCACCAGCATCCTTGACTTTAAATATTTCCTACCACTTTGCTTTTGTCTCATTTTCAACTTCAATATATAGCCCATTCATCAGTTTTAAGGCTCTCTGTTTGACAAGAAACTTTGAGTTGTAGGTTGTCAGATGTTCCTTTATTTCAGCTACTGACATGTCAGGAAATAAATGAACCAGACTTCTTTCTCTAATTTTTTTCTCTAAGTCCATTGCATACTTCCACCTATTATCAATATGCAAATACAGTTCATTCGGAAGTGACTTAGCTAGTTCCAATGGAGCTAACCGGAACTTTAGAAGTGTGTAGATGATAGCTTCTTCAATTTGTCTCTTCTCATCATTATTCCTGGTTTCATACTAGACTCTTTTGCCAAAATGAGTCTCTGAGTAGATTTCTTGTATGTCTTTGTTACCTTGGGAGTAGTAACACTTTTTGTTTTCTTACTTGGTGAGGTTGCAGATGCTCTTGTGTTAGGTCACTTTGGAGGTGGAGTCAGTGAGGCCTTTCATGTGTCATGTTTCTTTCTCTTCAACACTTTTTCCTTAGGCAATTCAGTGCTTAGTGTTATAGCTGCCTCTTGGGCTTTAGATTCCTCTTCGGTAATGGCAATGGTGCCTTTGACAGGTGTAGAGGAAGAGTCTTCTCCAAATTTCTCTGACAATGCCTTTATCATTTTTGTTGTCTTTCTTGTAGCTTTGGGTACTACAATGTTCATCTTTACCTTTTCCTTTACTTCCTCATAGGTTCCATACCTTAGCTCAGTAGCATGTCTTGGTAATGTAAGAAATGCATCAATTTGCTATTGTGTGATCTCAAAATCGATCTCGTACCCCATCGGTGACAAAGATTGAGTCCTTGGTTCCACAACATTCACATAACAGTAATTGGTGTCAACTTCAAAACATATATCATTTTTGTATTTCTCTACTAGCTGGGGTGGAATCCTATATCTGTTATGCATTTTCTCTTGAAATTTACTAAAGTAATCATCCATAATATCACTGAAATTATCTCCTAACTTCTTAATGAATTCATTAATCTAATGGGTGATTGGTCGGTGTAGTTCCCAAACAACTTTACCGACTGATGGAAAGAATTTTTCAAAATAGAAAAACATGCATACCAGTAATGATCCAAACTTTAAAGTATTAGCCAAGTTGTTCTTCTTTGTCTTCCTGATGGTGTTCATATTTTCAAATAGGTTCTTCAGCAACACCTCACATAGGTCAATTTTCATTCCCTTTTTTACAATTTTGTAGGCTAGGTCTACTGCTGCATAGGGAACGTTGTTTTCCCTTGCCGATTGGAAGAAACAGTAACCCATTACTCTAATGGAAAATTTTAATTCTTCATCTGTGACATTATTTAGTTTCAATCCTTTGCAATCAGATTCTACTCCAGTTAAACTGATCAATTCCATCTATGATATCATCTTTTGGGCTCGGGCATGATCATAAATGGGATAACCGGTAATCAGATGAATGGTTTTCTTAGTAATCTTAAATGGTTGCTCTTCTAGCCACATGAAATCATCGTGAACTCTGCTTGGAACAAACTTGACCCACTGGGGTTTGAACACATAGGGATAGGTTAGGGCTTCAGTCAATCCCTTGATCTTGATGTGTTCATACTTCTTGTTCAATTTACCATCTGTACATAGCTCATCATAGGTGTCTCTGATTTCAACATGACCGAGTTCTTCAACACAACATTTGGTGAAGAATCTCACATCCTCCACTAACAACAATCTATCTGGGATGAGTGAAAAGGTGGTTTTGTCATCCGGTTCAGATGCAACTTTGGGAGTCAAAGAGTATTTTAGTGAGGGCTTCTCTACATTCTTGACAACTATGGGATCTTGGATCTTGGGCACCATTGAAGATTTCAGATAAAAGCTAACAAAAGATCCTTAGGGTTTCAGGATTTCAAACGACTGACGCTTTATGCTTAGCAGATAATGGCAACTAGATACGATTGGTAAATCAACTTAACAATGTGTTGAGATTGATGTAAATACCTTGAATTTTCTTTGTAGGAGGTTTTGATCACCTTGGATTCACTTTGCTTTGCTCTCTCAAAAACTTGGTAAGTGTAAATGACCACAAAAATGCTTTTAAGTACATAATATACCTTATCGGGCTTTGTGCGGGTTAGGTCAAAAACATTAAATGCACTTGGTTCCTCTTTAACTGATTTATTCTCCTTTTTCCATTTTAACCGAGTAACCAAACTTCCTTTATTTACCAACTTGACATGCTTCATGTATTCACTGACTTGACAGGTTTCCTGTAAAGTGCTTCAAAAGACTTTGATAGAATTTCAAACTTACTAATACATCTTAACTATGCAGATTTTGAATTAAGTATATAATAAAATAGGAACTATTAAGATTTAACCTTGAGAGAATGCAGTCCATTCATACCTTTACCGATTAATTTGGAATAGGTGCACCTAACTCGGTAGGTAAGGTGCTTTCTTCATTTGACACAATTTCCTTCCTTTTCCAAATCGTCTTCAATTTTTCTTTTATTTCTTCAGTGTCTTTTCTAGGTTGATCTTTGCAATCTCTAGCTAAGTGTCCAACTTTGTGACAATGAAAACATGTCATACCAGGATTTCTCCATGATCTTCGATTGTACATCCCAAACCTTATTAAACAGTTGGCACTAATATGTCCATATCTTCCACAACATTCACACCATATCCTTGTATTGTAATCTCATGGTACTACAGAATACTGTCGGTAAGGATGTGTGTGAGTTCAGTAACCTCTAGCATTTGCTCGGTGTGTAGACCACATATAGTTCTTTTGCTTAAGCCAACACTTCTCGATATTATGTCCATATCTATTGCAGTTTTTACAAAACCCTTTGAATTTTGCCTTCTGATAATTGTTAACAGACTTTGTCCTACATTGATTACATGTGTGACCATATTTATTGCAATTGTAACAATAACCTTTGGACTTAGTGAGATTCGGTTGCTCACCTTTTCTGATTTGACATGTGTTGGTAGTGTGACCTTGATTTCCACAGTAGTTACAAATAGGCTTCTTTCTTTTGATGTTCTTCTTGATTCCAGCTTGCTTTGATGATTCTCCTCTCTCGGTAGTATGAATTACCTTATTGGTAGAGTCTTTTCCTTTGTAGCTGAGTCCTGCATCTTTGTTGGGTCGTCTTGTATTCAGTTGCTCATCTAATATTTTTGATGCTTCATAACTCTTCTTCAGTGTTTCTTTGGATTTCTTCTCTGTTTCAAGTTCATCAGTTAACCTTGATACTTCAAGTTTCAATGCTTGATTCTCATCATTCTTTAGAATTGCTTCATGATGTGCATAGCCTAGTTGATCTAACAGATTTTGTTGAATTCCAGTCAACCTTGTGATTTCATCATTCTTATCAGATATTAAGACTTCAAGTTGTTTCTCTCTTTCTAGATCTCTTACTTTATCCTTGGTTGTCCTCAATGCAACAATATTTTCAATCATCTGTGTGCTGAAATGTTCATGTTCTCTTTTCATTGCTTTTAGTTGATCAGCGAGTGCTTTGTTCTTTTCTTTCAATACTCCAATCATTTCTTCAATTTCTTCAGATATGTTGTTCTCAGATGATGTCTCAATTTGTTCCACTAACTCTTGAGAGTCCTGCAAATCATCAGATAATCTTCTTCTCACTTTCAGAGATTTTTGCATTTGCCTTTGCATGTCTGCAATCACTTGATTAGCATGATCCAGCTCTTCTTGCAGATACACAATCCTCCGAGATTGTTTATATCCTTCCATTGATAAGATTTTTCTCTTTAGGTAGTTAAACCCTTTTCCAAGATTCAAGCTCTGATACCAATTGTTAGACCCAATATGGAAAGCTAATGTACTGAGAGGGGAGGGGTGAATCAGTACTCCAAAACTTTTCTTCAATAATAACTTTACTATTATGCATAAACCGAATAGTGCAGTAACATAATATAAAGCTAAGACAAATAGATAACAATCATACATGATTCAATCCATAACACATATATTTTGGTTATGTAGAAACTCTTGGTTAGAGAGAAAAACTACGGTGGGGATGGCACCCACAACTTCACTACTGCAATAATAAAGAGTGCTCGGTTAGAGCTACATGTTTAGCTATTTCTGATAGCTTACCCTGTTAGGAGTATCAAGATCTGTTATATCTACCTTGCTAAAGGATTTCACAACACTTAAACTAAATGTTGCACCTAGTTAGAGGCTTTACAATTTATAGACTTGATTAGAGTCTTTTACCCTGTTAAAGGTTTCTCTTACAACTTCACAATATTACAATAAAATCATTACAAATATCTGCAACTTTAAATCTGGAATGTTATAGCAGATTCTATATGCTCAGAATAAGTTACCTTGTTTATAGCATACCTCGGTAACCCATATAGTAACTCGGTAAACCCTTCTGTTTACTCTATTCTTCAACTATTCTCTTAAAACCTTCTTGGTGACCTCTGTGTCTCTGTAACAATCTTCTTACACTCATGCACACAAACTTTTAATTCTTAACTCATGTTGTATAAATAGATCTCTTATGACGGTGATCCTTTCATTGCTTCGATCTTATAAACACGATTTATTGAATGAATAACCATGCAAATTATTTCATTGGTTAAATGACCTCAAAATCATACACAATCTTTAAGTGCAATTTCCAATGTGATAACGGTTAGATGTGCCTTGATCTTGTAACATGTTTTCATATGCATGTCCAGGTTCAATGAATCTGGTAACACATTTCACTTGGTGTATATCAACTTGGTGTGTCATCTTTGCTGCTCGATAGACATGAAATGATACTCGGTAGATAGCTCAGTGTATACTACGTTTTGAGACTTACTTTCTTCTGTAACCAACTAGACTGTGCATACTGACTGAATATTTCGGTAGAGATAACTGACTAGAGTATATAGTATAACTTTGACATAAAACTAATGGCAACTTGATAAGTAGTAATAGTTGGTGCCTACAAATTTATAAGACATTTCCTATATAAATTAATATTTTATCATGGTTTTCTACCATATTGGTTTCCATGTAACACCATGTGTGCATCTTGTGTTCAAATTTGCTAGATCTTTCTTGTGCGGATGTTATGATTTTTAAAGTTATAAATTTAAAAAGTTGTTCTTATACTAATTCACCCTCCCCCCCCCCCCCTCTTTCAATATAAGTGTGTGTGTTTTCTTCAATTGGAATTGGAGTGAATTCCTTTGAAAAATCCTAACCACTTGAAGGAAAGATCTTAAGAACACACATGGTGAGTCAAGAAGGGTTTTCTTCAAGCTAAGCTCCATTTTTTTATGGGAACAACTATGCTTTATGGAGTTTTAAAATGTGCACCTATTTGGTGGCCCATGGATTTAATATATGGAAGAACTTGTAGATAGCTAATGGCACCATCTACTCCACCTACTTGATCATGTTAGAAAAAGAGCATTTGAGAGAAATGAAAAATCTATGAATGCAATTCTAAATGGGCTAACTAAATTTGAATTAGTCAAATTTATGCATTTCACTTTGATAAAATAAATATGGGATAAGCTTCAAAATAATTATGAAGGAGACAACAAAGTTAAGAAGGTTAAGCACCAAACCCAAGCAAATAATTTGAAAGCCTAAAGATGAAGGAAGAGGAAAATCTTGCTACCTACTTTCTCCATGTGAATAAAGTTGTAAAAACTCTTTGTGGTCTTGGATAAAATATTGAGGATGAGCTTATTGTGAAAAAAATATTAAGATCTCTTCCCATGAGATTTAATGCAAAATTTTTGGTCATCAAAGAAATGAAGGATTTAAAAACCTTGAAGATAGATGAGTTGCATGACACTCTTACAACAAAAAAAATGAGAATAAAAAATGGAGAAACATCAAAATGAGAAGCCGCCTTACATGCATTAAGAAATATGAAGAAAGAATTTCCAATATTGAGTGAAAGATAAAGCAATGAGGAAGAAACCAACTTTATGGAAAAATTCAATAAAGGATCTTGCAAGTGCAAAGCTAAGTATAATAAATATTTTAATTATGGTGATGTAGGACATTATGCTACCAAATATCCACAAGTTGGAAGTAAAAACAGTGAAGAAGAAAAAGTATATTATGAAAAGAGAAAGACAAAAAAATCATCATAGCAAGTAGTACACTCAAAGAAAATCCAAGAAGAATTTTTGAAGACACGAGAAGAGTCGATATGCCTAAGGAAGTAATAGCCCATTTGAAAGTGATGAAAGATTTTTAGAAAGTGAAAGAAAAGAAATTCTCTTCTGTTGGCATTTTTGATGATTGATGCTATGATTATCATTGATGGACACACACTTGCTATGAGATCACTTTTTGTACGAATGAGTTAAAGCTCAATCGGTATTTGTTCCAACCGGTATGATGCATTATAGTCTTTAGACTATTGGTGTTTTGCAGAAAGTGTTTACCAATCTAAAGCGATATGTTGACCCCAAGCGGTTCAAGGATCTCAAGTGGTACGAAGCATCAAAGCAGAAGAACACATATTTCCCAGTCTTCAATTTTGTCAAACTGGCAACTGGTATTTTGTGTGAACCAGTAATACTCTGTGATGAGTTACCAACCGGCATTTTGTGATGAGTTACCATCCACCAATTGTTTGACGGTGCCGACACTTTAACGGTGCTTTTTGTGTCATGTTACAAAATATGTCTAGATGCATTGAACCTAGGAAATTGTAATGTAATCCTATTGGACCGACATGGAATCAGATTCCTTTATAAGGACATCATGTCTAGGGTTTTAGGTTGTTGCTAGGGTTTAAGGTGGTTGATGAGTTATAGAGAGTGTGAATGTGTTGAAGACTGAAGTAATGCTGGAATACATTAGGAACGAGCTATCAAGGATCTAACCAAGCAATCTGTGCTATTTGCTAGATCACTCACTTGTTGATTACTCACATCTTAGACAAGTCTGAAGCCCTTAACCGGGTAGGCCCCAAAGCCTTTTGTAAATCCTCTAACAAGTTGGTTCACATATGTGGATCTAAAATCCTCTAGTAAGGTAGTCTTTAATCGGACTTATCTCCTAACAAAGATTGAGATTCCTAATAGAATCTGTTCTGGTAAAGAACATTGTATGACCTTAATCGGTCTGACCTTAACCGGTCTAGTTCCTATTCTGCAGATAGTTACTTGTGAGTTTCATCTCACCGCGGTTTTTCCCATTTGGGTTTCCATGTCAAAATCTCTTATGTTATGGTGTTTGTGCTTCTGTGGGTAAATGCATTATTTGCTATTTGGTTTGCATGTGTGCTAACCGGTTTGTCTGCTAAACTATTTTACCGGTTTACTATTAGTCTAGTAAAGTGTTTAAGTACACTGATTTTTGGCATACTAATTCACCCCCCCTCTTAGTATTCATCTATTGGTATCAGAGCCTACCTTTCTATAAGACTAACCACTTGGAAAGAGATATGGGGGAATACACTATGAGGGAACTTACTCATCGGCTCACTCAGTCTGAGCAAGCCTATGATGATCTTATGGTCAAATATAAGGCCTCTCAGGCAAAAAGGAGAGAACATGCTGAAAAACTGATGGAGCTATCTGAAAATAGTTCTTCTGATGAAGCGGACATGGAAGCCCTGATTCAAGAAGTAGAAAAGATGAATGAATCCAATTCCAACTTGAGAAAAGAATTGGAAGGACTGACTATTTGAATGTGCCAAGAGCTTGAGAACCGGAGGAAAGCTGAAGATTTGGTAAAAGACAAAGATCATGAAATCTCCAAGCTGAAGCAAGAGATCAGTGCCCTAACTTCTCAACTCCATGCGAGCAAAGTGGAAAAGGAAGACATGCAAGGAGAATTGAACATAGCCATCTCTGAGAATGCAAACTTGATGGAAACAAATGCTACTATTTCCAAAGAACTCTTTGAGTCAAAGGAAATACTTGCTAAGCTCAACAAGAGTCCTGTTAAGCTAGAGAAAAAGCTTGAATCTGCCAAACTTGTCAAGAATACTGATGGACTTGGTTATTCCGGTCATGAGGAAGGTGAGACCTCTGGTACAAATGCTGGAGCATCGAAGAAACAACCGGCACCAAAGGATAAAGGTAAGCAAAAGTTCAAACATGTTTTCTTTAACTGTCTTAAAGAAGGACATACTACCAATGTATGTAGGAGCAAAGCCTACAATAATTTTCCTTACTTTATAAACAATGTACCTGGATCCAATAAGTTCGATGGTAATTGTTATGCATGCAACAAGTTTGGGTATAGAGAATCTGAATGCAGGTCTGTTATGAACAACATTGGAATAAATCCTCAGAGGACTCAAGGAGTTGGTCTGGAACCTTTTGTGAACTGGAATCACAACTGGTTTAATGCCTTTAATTATCAGTCAGGAAGCGGTGGCTATCAAGCGGTAACCGGATGGAGAGAAAACTGTTTGATCTGTCATTGTCATGGTCACACTACTGCAACATGCAAGAGGAAGAATGGTAACATGAATAATGGACCTTAGAGAGCACCTAGAATGGTCTGCTATCATTGCAACAAACTGGATCACATTGCTAGATTCTGTAGAACAAGAAAGAACATATCAGATGACATACTGGTCACTCCAGAAGGAAAGATTGATATTGACACTATTCAAGCGGATATGAACAAAACCTGGAAAAGGAAACCAGCAATGTTACAAGAAGAACCAGTTTCTGCACCTAGTGTGGAACCCACGGAACCGGCAAACCAAGCATCAGAAAATATTAAACAAACGGTGAAACACTATGAACCCCCGGTTTACACCAGTAAAAGTCCTTAACCGGTATGAGATACCTGTCAGTCGGTAGAAGACCGAAAATGGTAAAAGGAAAATTAAGGTTTACGCCCTAATATTGGAGCATTTATTATGGTAGGTTGAGAACCTATTTAAAATGAATTTTGAAATCATTCCTCACTTATCATTTTTTTGAGCGAAGAAGGATTTTTTCAAGTGCAGAGTGAAGGAAAGCAATTTACACCGCGATTCAAAGAGTTTATCAAAAATCTGGAGAAGAATCTAAAGCTATCATTTGTTGAAGGAGTGAAGAACGCAAAGCGGTATTTCAGTAACCGAAGGAGTGTGAAGCAAAGTTCAAATTCTGAAGCCCTAAATTTCAATTTGTGAAGGTATTTCTCATAATTATCCAATTATCATGGCTTCTGCATCTCATGATAGTTCTATTGCAACTGCTGATTCTATGGACTTCATACAATGAAAGTTGAAATATAATGCCTTGTCTCAAGTATTGGCTAGTGTTATAGTAGAAGAAGGGATTTCTGATTACATAGACTGCAAAATCGAAGACCTAGGGTCTCTTGTGATCCATTCCCAGTTGAGCTTATTCTGCAGAAAGGATAAGAAGATTAAACCAAAATTCAGCATTCTGGAAAAGAAGAAACTCCAAAATGCAGTTTACTTTCTTGAAGAATTTTCAGATGATCACATTCGCATTATCCTAAGCAGGGTACGCGGTGACAAGATGTACCTAGAGCGGACACATGATATCACACCAAAAGTGATTCATGTCATCACCGATTTTTGCAATACAGGGGAAGTGCCAGCCCTAAGGAAGGTCAGCAAGAGTGAAATGTCCAAGCTCATCGGTTCAGTGAGCGACTCACGTGGCATGACCGTCAACTCAATCAAGGATGATCAGGTCAAGTATGCATGCATGGTGATAGGCTACCAGATGTTCTCTGCCAGCATAATTAATTTTGTCTCTGATGCAGTGGTAAATGCCGCTTACAGGATGATCAAGGAGGATGCATCATTTGATCTGTGCACCTGTATGCAAAGACAACTTATGTTGAATCTTAAGTCAATCAAACAAGACAATGCACTTAGATTCAAGTTCGAACAACTACTAGTTGGGTTGTTCTTTAACTTCCAAGGCTACTTTCCACGAGTAGGTGATATTTAGTGGTCTTCCAACCAACCGATAACAAAACAAATCAAGGAGAGCCTACAAGCGGTTGGAACTGGCTATTTGGAAGTGTTGAACAAATACTTTGATGAGTTCAGATGCAAGATGAGTCAAAGGATAAGAATATCCGGTGATTTGATCAAAAAGTATGAGGAAGACATCTACTTCACCATCAAAGTGGATGAATGCATAATGGAGGCTGTTGAGCCCAGACAGGAAGAAGTAGAGCCTATGGGCTATGAGGTAATGTATGATATGCTGGATGGGTATCCTTCTACCCTAATCACCTCACCCCTTGATCCTAAGGCAAAGCGAACCAAAACCTATTTGGAAAGGGTTGCACCAGTTGTAGAACCCTCTGAAAAGAAAGGAAAGGCAATGCCTTGGCATTGGCACCGGTTACTGTAGCTAGTCCCAAAGTGACCAAGTGGTCACTAGTTAAGAAGAAATCGGAAGCAGCACCTACAAAAGTCTTCAAGAGGAAGCGGAAGACAAAAAGCAATACACCTGAATTAGAAGAAACTGTGTCAGAAGAACCGCCTAAAAAGAAGACTAGGCAAACAAAGAAAAAGACAAAGAATGAACCGGCATCATCTGCACTGGTAAATATTGACATTTCTTCTTACAAACCTTTGACACATTGTCAAAGAACTATAAAGAATATTAGGAGAAAAGTGTTGAATGATTTGATTGATTGTTTTGATGATTTCAATGATGATGAAAAGGAAGCAGTTGAACAGGAAACCATTAGGTATTTATGTGTTAATGACCTGTCACCTTCGAAAATTAGATCTGAGACACCAGATTCTTTGTATAATTCTTTAGACAATAAATGGCGCATTACCATAGAAAAGGAATAGGAAATGAGGGAGAAAATATTTTCTCAACATTTTCCTGATGTATCAAATTCAGAACTTTTCCAAGTTATGAATAAATACAAAGGCCTCTTCTTCATGAGAAGAAGAAGACTCATGTTACTAGAAGGAAAGGGTCAAGAAGTGATCAAGGATACACATACTCATGCTCAAGAAGCCCTTAAGATGCATCAAGTGGCTGAAGCCAACAGAAAAGCTAAGCAAGAACCGAAAACTAGCAAACCAGATGAGGTGTATGACAGTGAAGAAGAACCGATCATAGAACAAATGGATCCCATTGATGTAGATGCCTTAGATGGTGAAAATGTTACTCAGGATGCACCATCAAAAGCAGGCAAAACAGGTAGAAAAGCAAAAGGAAGCAGAGGACAAAAAGGAGGAAGCAAAGAAGCAAGTGGAGGAGAAGAAAAAGGAAGAAGATGAGAAGAAAAGGAAAGAGGAGGAAAAGATAAAAGAGGATGAGCATAAAAAGAAAGAGGAGGAAAAGAGAAAAGAGGAAGTAGAGAAAAAGAAACAAGAAGATGTGAAGAAGAAGAAAGAAGAAGAGGATAAAGAAGAGGAGAAGAGAAAGGAAGCGGAGAAGAAGAAAGAGGAGGAGGATAAGGAAGAGGAGAAGAGAAAGGAAGCGGAGAAGAAGAAAGCAGAGGAGGATAAGGAAGAGGAGAAGAGAAAGGAAGTGGACAAGAAGAAAGCAGAGGAGGAAGAGGAAGAGGAGCGGCAAAAAGAAGTGGAGAAGAAAAAGAAGGAAGAAGAGAAAGAAGAAGTGGCAAAAAGCACTCAGAGGGAGACTCCAAAGGCAACCGGTAGTCAAGCCAAACCAGCTGACCTCACTAGTCCTATTAACCTCCAGTCTGCAAATGAAATGGAGCTACTACATAGCATTAAGGTTGCTCAAGAATTCCTTGAAGTGATAAGGAGGAAGAAGGAGCAATATGTGATCCAAGCTACGGTGGACACTCTTACCGGTTTGTTACTTGGCACAAACCTCCCCAATACTAATTCATCACTGGCACAATTGAAGCTCCTATGCACTGTAGTGGATGATCAGGTGCAGAGCCTAGAAGAGGTAGCAGAGGCAAATGCCAAGAAAGAGCATCAAAAGGCTCTCAACATTGCCCTGGTGAAGAAGCTAAATGAGCTCCGGTCCGATCTGCAAAAAGCTCAAAAAGATATAAGGGATGCTCTAGATGAGGGGAATCTACTACTGAGTAAGATTTGCCAGCCCCATCTATTCTGTGATGATGTGCTTGTACATAAGCAAAAGCTACAATCTGACTTACATTTATACATGAGCACCTTCAAGCTGCCATATGACTCTTTTACAACTTATGGGCAAACCGTTCACCAGTTTCATATCCAGTCTTCCAAAATAAAGTTGGAAATCAGCAACTGGACTTGAGATTTGCAGGAACTACAAGTGGTTCTACTCCCACACCTGCAAATACTTCATAAATGTTATCTTAATCTGGATGCCTTAATGGTGACTCAAGAGATGAGCACAATAGACGCCATGGAAGAACAGGTCTCGCAGATGCAGACAGAGAAAGAAGTGGCTACCTCCCTACTTGAGTCCTGGTCCTTATCTATGAAACAATTTTTGTAGGACTTTAAATCAGTTTTTGACAAATTTTACTCTTTACTGTCATAAACACTTATTATTTTAATGAAATAGGGGTTAGTCTACAATATTTTTTTTGTCATTGTTGGCAAAGGGGGAGAAGTATATAAATTTTGATATTTTGATGTATACTTTCATGTTATTTCTGTTAAGAAGTAGTATACATTGCTTTTTTTGCAAAAGGGATAGTGCATATGCTTAGGGGGAGTAATTTTGATTATGGCATATTTTTGTTGTAAAACACTTAGATGTCAAAATTTTCCTAAGTGTTGCCATCAATGCCAAAGGGGGAGATTGTTGGAATTTTTGATGATTGATGTTGTTATTGTCATTGATGGACACACACTTGCTATGAGATCACTTTTTGTATGAATGAGTTAAAGCTCAACCGGTATTTGTTCCAACCGGTATGATGCATTATAGTCTTTAGACTATCGATGTTTTGTAGAAAGTGTTTACCGATCTGAAGTGGTATGTTGACCCCAAGCGGTTCGAGGATCTCAAGCGGTATGAAGGATCAAAGCGGTAGAACACATATTTCCCAGTCTTCATTTTTGTCAAATCGGCAATCGGTATTTTGTATGAACCGGTAATACTTTGTGATGAGTTACCAACCGGCATTTTGTGATGAGTTACCATCCACCGATTGTTTGACATTCTCAACACTTTAACGATGCTTTTTGTGTCGTGTTACAAAATATGTCTAGATGCATTGAACCTAGGAAATTGTAATGTAATCCTATTGGACCGACATGAAATCAGATTCCTTTATAAGGACATCATGTCTAGGGTTTTAGGTTGTTGCTAGGGTTTAAGGTGGTTGATGAGTTAGAGAGAGTGTGAATGTGTTGAAGACTGAAGTAATGCTAGAATGCATTAGGAACGAGCTATCAAGGATCTAACCTAGCAATCTGTGCTATTTGCTAGATCACTCACTTGTTGATTACTCACATCTTTGACAAGTCTGAAGCCCTTAACCAGGTAGGCCCAAAAGACTTTTGTAAATCCTCTAACAAGGTGGTTCACATCTGTGGATCTAAAATCCTCTAGCAAGGTAGTCTTTAATCAGACTTATCTCCGAATAGAGATTAAGATTCCTAACAAAATTTGTTCTGGTAAAGAACATTGTATGACCTTAACCGATCTAGTTCCTATTCTGCAAATAGTTACTTGTGAGTTTCATCTCACCGTGGTTTTTCCCATTTGGGTTTCCACGTCAAAATCTCTTGTGTTATGGTGTTTTTGCTTCTGTGGGTAAATGAATTATTTTCTATTTGGTTTGCATGTGTGCTAACCGGTTTACTATTAGTCTAGTAAAGTGTTTAAGTACACTGATTTTTGGCATACTAATTCACCCCCCCCCCCTCCTTAGTATTCATCATCTTCATGGTCATGGAAATGAAAGAAGAAGCTCCAATATGTAACAAAAAAAAAAAATTAAAACTTGAAAGAGACGAGGATACTATAGTGCATCTTGAAGAAGAGCTTACAATTATTATTGATAAAATTAAAAGACTTAAGAAAAGTAAATCCAAATTGAAAGATAAAATTTCAGAAGATGAAGAAAAGTTTGAGAAAACAATTATGAACTTATAGAATCAAGTTGAAGAAGCTTAATGCATTGAAGATGTATTGAAAGAGCGGCTAAAGGAAAAAATATCAGAGTGTGAGAAACATGAATAAAAAATTGTTTCCCTGGGGAAGGAGCTAGAAAAGCCTAAATAAAAACTCAATAGAAATATGAAGTTTGAAAAGAATTCAAAGGTGTTAGAAGATATTATTAACTCACAAAGATCACGCTTTGTCAAAAGTGGTGTTGGTTTTGATGGTGAAAGTTTACAAACCACAAAGAAGTTGAATAGTAAGAAAGGAAGTGAACAAAGTGTAATGGTGAAAAATTAGGGTTTCGACTGTTAGAGGGATGAAAGCCACTAATTTAACATTACATTCAAAAGAGGGTTGAATCCAATTGATTAAGTCACAAATCAGTGATGATAAGGAAAAAATACTAATTGGATTCAAGGGTGTGTGAATTTGTTTGCCCTCTTTTGTGAGTTGAAATGCTAAATTAAGATAAAGTGTTGAAAAATGAAGGTAAATATGCAGAAACAATGAGCTACAGTCATCAAAGTTTCACATGCACTTGGATCAGAGAAATATATGCAAATTCAGATCTGATCCTCGAAAAAGCTCCAAAAATGTCGGGACCGGTGTGCCCGTCGCCCTGGTCCTAATTTTTTGCATGCTAAAGAGGGTTGATTTGTCTCTGCAAATACTGCCTATTTTGAACAGTACAGGTTCGTACCTATTTCCTGCACAAAAAAAGAAAGGGAAATATGTTCGGAATAGGGGCTTGCCTCAGGTCAAACCCCAGTTTTGGAATTAAGCATAAAATTGAGATAAAGATAATTGAAACTGTTGTAATGGAAGATTCTCCTTTTGAGGGAGATGTTGAATAATGACTGGAAATCAAGTGATATACCTCCTTGTGAAGTCTTGTTTGTCTCCACATAGATTAGGGCTTGATGAAGTCTTCAACAAAATAGGATGAAAGATGTCTACTTCAATGCTTGAATCTTGACTTTATTGTTGCTCCAAGGCTTGAAGGAAGACTAATAATGCTCAATTTCTCTTGAATGCTTGAATTCTTTGACCCATGTGTGTATAATGTATGTTGGATTCACATGATAGATGATTCATAGATGTCAAATGAGAGGGGAAACCCTCCTCTTATACTTGCCCATTGGATAATCTACTATTTTTTTCAGACACGAGCCGACATAGAGAGGGGAATCCCGCCCAAATTTGAAATAGGGCAAAGGGTTCAAAGGGAACCCAAATTAGGGGGAGCAAGGTTTGGCACCCTAGTCCTACCCCTTTTTAGGGCTAGGATAAGGTGCTATGTGTATAGGAAAATTTAAGAATGATGCAATTCATGAGAGGTATGATCATAATCGGGTCCCAGTCAAGCCAAGGGGTGCAAATCCCAGTCAAGCCAAGGGGTGCAAATGCTAAGGTAGGGACCCAATGTGATCAAAATTGTACAACGGTGCAATTTTTGGATGCTACACAAAGAAAACAATAAAAGGGAAGAAAGCCAAAAGAAAGCAAACAAACATGAAAAAAGGAAGGGAGATAAAGCTTCACAGTTTAAAAGAACTAACAAGGAAAATATCCATTAATCCTTTCCTAAAAGAGAACCACACACTACTAGGTTCAACTATTTATTTCATGGCTATTATTTTTCATGTAATCAATATGGTCATAGAGAATTAGAATATAGAGTTCATGAAATGAATGATTTTAGTTTTTCAAAAAGAAACTTCAACTTATTTGCTCTTGTAATGGATTATAACATCATACGTTATAACTGTAACAATTTTGGACACATAGGTAAGTTTTGAATAAGTACTTTTGTTGATCCTCCTAAACAAAATAAGAAACAAGAATGTTGTGCAATAAAAGGATGAACCAAACAAATTTTAGAAAAAGAAAGAGCAAAATGAGATATTTATGCTTGTACAAGTAGTACTACATGCTCAAAATGGAGAAACCAATTGTACGTTGAATTGGATGCTCGACTCACTTGACTAGTGACAAAAGAAAGTTTCTCTTCTAAAAAAGGTTGATTGAAGGAATGGCAAAATTTGGAGATAGTGCTACAACAAACATAAAAGGAAAAGGTACACTCAATCTGGACAATGGAAGAACCAAAACAAAAGATGTTTTACATGTTGAAGGGCTAAATAATAGTCTACTAAGTGTTAATCAGATGTGTGACCAAGGGCACACCTTTACATTCCATTCTAGAGGATGCAAAATTATGAAAGATGGAAATTTAATAGTTGATGCCTACAAAACAAATGGAAATATCTACATTCTTAATGAGGATAGAAGTGAAAATTTCTACATCTTGTAAGGAGATGAGATTCTGTTGTGCAACAGGAGGATTAGACATTTGAATTTTGACAATATTGTGAAGATTAGAAAAAAAAAAGTCATAAGGGACATGCCAAAAATAGCAAAACTATCAAATACCATTTGCAAATAGTGTCAATATGGGAAACAAACAAGGACAAGATTCAAATTAAAGGAATATTCTACATCATACCCTTTGGGACTTGTTCAAACTAATTTATGTGGGGCCACAAGGACAAAAAACTTATAAGTTGAGTACTATTTCATGTATTTAATTAATTATTATTCCAAGATGGCATGGGTAGAACTTCTTAAAGAAAAGTTTGAATCCATAGATAAGTTTAAGTCATTTAAAGCCTTACTAGAAAATGGAATAAGACTGAAGATCAAGTTTCTTAGATTTGATAGAGGAGGAGAGTTTTCCTTAAATGAGTTTGAAGAATATTGTGAAAGGCATAAGTTATGGAGACAATATTCAATTGCAAGGACTCCACATCAAAATAGAGTAGCTGAGAGAAAGAATAGAACCATCTAAGGTATGGCAAGAGCCATGCTCAATGAATCCAAGATAGCTGATACTTTTTGGAAAGATGAAATTCATACAGTTGTATACATCTCCAACCAAGCACAAATTAGTGTAAATAACAACAAAACTAGACCTATGAACTTTGGAAAGGAAGGCCTACATTAGTAAAGTATTTCAATCTTTTTGGAAGAAAATGCTACATAAGAAGGCACAAGGAAGATTTGGAAAAAATTGACTCTAGAAGAAATGAAGGTATCTTCCTTGGATATTCCACAAAAAGTAAATCTTGCAGGTGCTATAACTAGAGACTACACAAAATTATTGGAAATGTTAATGTTATGGTCAACAAAGAGAAGCATCAAAATGAGACGACATAAGAAATTGACTATCAAAAGGTAGAAAATTGCAAAGAAGGAGATGTGGAGGTTGAATCCAAAATTGAAGAAGAGAAATGAGATAATACAAGAACTTCATCCAATGCACCATTGGAAACACCATCCGGGTTTGTTTAAAAAAAACCATCTTGAAGATTTGATTGTTGGAAATAAAAGTACAAAAATCCAAACAAGAAGAAGACTTGAATCTGGTAACTTCTAGATTTGATTGTGTTGCTTTTTTTATCATCAACATTTTAGATCACACTTTGTGATCCATCATTAGAATGTTAAGAATTGTTAGGATATGAAAGATAACAAATTGTAGACTTAGAAGGGTCAAAGGCTATAAATGAAGAAAAGGTTAAAGAGAAAGCAAAAGCACATGGACCAAGGAAAAGTAAACAATAATAAAGAAAGGAAGAGAGGTCAACAAAAAATCAAAATTAGATAAGTTAATAAAAGAGAATAAAAAAGCTAAAAGATAACTAACCAACGCAATCCAATGAAAGAAAATAAATAAAGAAAGAAACTAAAGAGAAAAACAACATAAATAAAGCTAACACAATGACAAACAAGAAGTAAAAAATGAAATAATGGAGAAAATGCAAAATCCTAAACAAGAAGTGAAAATTATTTATGATGCATAAATGATAATAAATAATGTATCAAAAATAAAGAAAAAGATGAGCAAGGAGAAACATATATAAAATAAAATGCAAAATTGAAAAAAATATGTAATAATAATATAAATAAATAATATATACATAATAAATAATAATAAAATGCGTCAGGGAAATCAAAGGTGCAGAAATCTATTTTGCAGAGGGAAATTATTATAGAATCATCTGAATTGGTGCGTGTCGACTTTTCTTCATTTGGAGCTGATCTTTGTGACGAATTTGCGGCCCTAAATGGTTTATATTTTGAGTCAAAATTTTTAGGGCGATTGGAAATGGCTAATAGAAGGCATTTGGGTTCATGGGTGGATGTGGGTTGGGAAGACCCGCCTCATGTTCTGCAGTGGGTCTACACAAATGACAGATGGAAGGACATGGCGATACAGGTAAACCGGAGCGGAAATAACAAGGTTTTTCGGCAAGTTTCAAAATACTTTCAAGGCTTCTTTCGGAACAGACGCAGTGTGGCATGGAGGCAGAATAACAATGGAAGGAGATTCACTCGAGGGCAATTTAATAATGTTGTGAATCAAGGGAATTCTAAGAATCTATTGAAGGGATTTTTGGGGAAATGGTCTTTGGATCTGGGCAATCAGTGAACATTTGCTAGGGTTGTTGGCTTGGCAAATAAGGAGACTGCAGCTAGGGTTTCTGTTTCTTCACAGCAGGTGGGAAATAAGGTAAATGTGAACCTCAATTAAGATAGTCCAGAAAAGGTAAGTAAGATACCTACTGATCCTATTATGTTGGGGGTTTCTTTATCACAGGTTTGGGCTCCTATCCCTTGTATCTATCTTTTGGGTTCCTATGTCGATAGGAAAGCGAATTGTTTCTATACAAATGTTATTTCTGGGGAAATTTGGGGTGATCAAATTAGTTTGTTAAAGCTTTATCATAAATTGTAGAAAAGATGGAGGGATATGCGTTATTTTCAATTATTGTCTATGAATGCTTTTATTATTGTCTTTGATTCTCCTTCTTTCAGAGATGAGGTATTAATAACTTCGCATGATTGGTTTGGAAAATATTTAATTTCAATTGCTGCTTGGAAACCTTTTTTTGTTCCTGCTTGGTCTAGTTCAAAACTTATTCCTTTCTGGTTTGGTTTACCTAAAATTCCTGTTGAATTTATGGATCTGAATGTTCTTGAGCAAATTGGAAATACTATTGGAACTTTTTTAACATCTAAAATGGACTTTGTGGAGAGGGAGGTTCTGGTAAAAAAATTTGTTCTTATTAACTCTAACAATGTTTGCCCCCGTACTTGTAATATCAAGTCTCATGATGGTATTTAGTGTTAGTCAATTGAGAAATTAGATATAGAGCTTCTTAAGTCTCCTTTACTTTTGGATTCTCCGTTACTTATGGATTTTAAGAAAAACCAACAGGTTGTTGGCTCCGTTCCTAAATCTCTTAATAAAGATAGTTTGTTGGTGGGACCTTTGGTTGAAGGATGTGGAAATGTCTCTTCACATAAATTGGTAGAAATAGGTCACATTAATCTTGAAAATAATCCATTGTGTCGTAGTTCTGGGAAACCAAATGATCACACTTCAGGTTCGGTCTCACTTTCATCTTTACTAAAGACATTTTCTAATAACGGGGGTATAGTGATGGATGGTAATCCCCTGATAAATGGAGTAGATCATCCATTGACAATAGATTTCCCTAAGATGCCAAATAATCACATAAAGGGTAAGGATGACAATTTGTCTTCATGCACTCATAAGGAGGTTTTTAATTCTTCAAAGAATGTGAATTTACATAAAAATGTAGTGGTTGATATTGATGAATAATGATGAATCAGTTAGTACCAAACCAATACTAAGAGGGGGGGGTGAATCAGTACAAACAAAAACTTTCCCTGAACCAGTTTGACTGCAAAGACTGCACTTAATTGGTAAACAGTAACACCAGTCTAAATCTGGGCACTACTGGTTACACACAGTGAGAGTATGAATAGTATAAACCGGTAAGCACTTAAATCTCTACACAATCTAATATCTCATTTCCACTTCACCCTTATGCATAAACAGGTAATATATCATTAGAAATATAATGACTGTCAGTTCAACATGCTTTACCACTTAACATAAAATATTAAAGCATCACATGAAGAGCATCAAACATGACACAGATTTTTCACATGGAAACCCAACTGTGAAAAACCACGGTGGGGATGAATACCCACAAGCTTTTCTTTGAACTCTTTTGAAGTCCGCTCTGTTAGGAGCCTAGTCCGGTTAAAGACTTTTACAATAGGTTCTGAGAGGAACCGATCCTTATAGGGATCACCCGGTTAAGGGATGGCTGAATACCCGGTTAAAGGTTAGAACCCTGTTAAAGGTTACCTGGCAAGAGGATTTGAAGAACTCATTGAATTGAGTCACCCTGTTAAAGGATTTACACAAAATCCTATTAAAGCTACTCGGTTAAGGGATTTTCCAACTACCAAAATGGTTAGAAGTCAACAGGTAATACATTGATCTGATAACAACACACAATGCCAAGGCAGATCCACTTTAGCTCCTTTTTTCTGCAATCACACTCTGCAGATATAAACACACTTCTCCGGTCTGGCAAGAATCAAGTATCTCTTCACTTGGATACACACATAATATTTTCCAACAATTTCAAAATGAAAAACATCAATGACCTTATAGGAAACAGATAGGTCAGTAGCATAAACCCTAAACCCTAAACATTTAGGTTTAACAATTCAATCGATTCAATCTTGACCGTTAATCATACTACATTGAATACAATAGTCTTGAACATATCTCAAGACGTTCTCCAACATTCATTCTTTGCCGCTTCAGGAAGCTGATAACCCATCATGCGCTCTCCACCATTTACAGAGACTTCGCACATTCCCGAAGTGGATAGGATCAATCTCCATGCAAGATCCTCAAGGAAATCCTTCATGCGCACAAGGCTGATGTGGCAACACTATCTGGTCTTCATTATAATGCTAACTCATCAGAAGATATCATTGGTTGAATCACACAGGCTTGGAATGCATCAACTGGAAACCCTGAAGTTGAGACTACCAACTGGTAGTCATGCCAAATGAAACCCCCATACAAAACTTCCCATATACCGGTTCTCATTCCAACATACCGCTTCACTTTTTCACATATACCGGTTCACATTATCATACCGGTTCTCACATATACCAGTTCACAATATCATACCAGTTCTCTTGCCAGTTTGCTTACTTCAACATATTAACATCTTACTTCAACATATTGACATCAATGACAACATACAATATCATCATGTCACCAAGTTCTGCACATATGCCAACAATCTCCCCCTTTGGCATTGATGGCAATATACAAAGATATCTTTCTGCTTCACATCTTCTCCCCAATACTGCAGATATCTTTTATGATTCACATCTTCTCCCACTTTGACAACATTGCCAAAGTGGAGGCACAAACAGCTATGTCCCACTATGTTGCTCCCCCTAAGGAGTAGCATCCTTTAACACACCAATCCTAAAAAAGAATTATCAATGCAATACCTGACTGATGTGGAGCACACACCTTTAGTTCACCTCTTGAAGGGGAAGCACCCCTAATTCACCTCTTAAATAGGTAAATGTGGCCTTCGGTAGAGGCTTGGTGAATATGTGTGCTAACTGTTCTTACTGGAAACATGTTCTAGTACAACCTCTTTGTTCTAAAACTTTTCCCTCAAGAAATGATACTTGAGCTCGAAGTGCTTGGTTCTAGCATGTAAAATTGGATTCTTGGAAATATTAATTACACTTTTCTTGTCACAGAATATACTCATCGGTTCAGATACAGGAACTTTGAAGCCACTTAATACATGCTTCATCCAGATTTTCTAGGTGCATTTCATAAATGTTGCAACATATTTCACTTCTACTGTAGACTGAGAGATACAACTCTACTTCTTACTCATCCATGAGACCAGTCTACCACCAAGAAAGAATGCACCACTGGTAGTGCTCTTCTGGTCATCCACATTACCAGCCTAATCAGCATCTGTAAACACTTTCAGGTTGAAATCATTACTATATGGATACCATAATCCATAGTCAATAGTTCCCTTCAGATATCTAAGAATCTGCTTGACTGCTACCAAGTGTGATTCTTTTGGACTTTTCTGGAATCGTGCAGTAATGCCTACTGCATGTGCAATGTCTAGTCTGCTATGTACTACATAGTGCAACTTACCAATCATTGATCAGTATTCCTTCTCATTCACCAACACTGAGTCATCCTCTTTTGATAATTTACAACCGGTCACCATCGGTGTACTAGCCGTTTTGTTGTCTTCAATGCCAAAGGTCTTCAACACCTCTTTGACATACTTGGATTGAGTGATAAAGATTCCATCTTTCATTTGTTGAATCTATAGTCTAATGAAGAACTTAATCTCCCCTATAAGTGACATCTCAAATTCCTTCTTCATTTCATTTGCAAAATCATGACTCATCTTGTCATCTCCACCAAAAATTATGTCATCAACAAATACTTCACAGATCAAAATTTGATCTCCTTCTCACTTCAAATAGATATTGCTATCTTCACTTGTTCTTTCAAATCCAATATTCACAAGATGGGAGTGCAAGCATTCATACCATGCTCTAGGTTCCTGCTTCAATCCATACAAGGCTTTATGTAGCCTACACACCATGTCACTGTCTTCTGATAGGGCAAACCCATCTGGTTGCTCTATATACACCTCCTCTTCAAGTATTCCATTTAGGAATGTCGATTTCACATCCATTTGATATACTTTGAATCCCTTGAAGGCTGCATATGCAGGAAGCATACAAACTCCTTCCAATCTAGCTACTGGAGCAAAGGTTTCTCCATAGTCTTCTCCTTCTTCTTGAGCAAATCCTTTAGACACCATTCTGGCTTTGTTTCTTACCACTGTGCCATCTTCATTCAGCTTATTTTTGAACACCCATTTGATGCCTATGACATTTTTATGCTAAGGTCTGGGTACCAAAGACCATGTGCCATTCTTTTCTATTTGGTCAAATTCCTCTTCCATTGCCTTGATCCGGTCTTCATCTTTATGTGCCTCTTTAAATGTTTTAGGCTCAAATTCAGAGATCATGCAAGAATTTTCTCTGACCTTCCTTCTTGTAAGAATTCCTACATCCTTGTCTCCTATGATCTGTTTTGGATCATGATTCAGCTTTACATACCTAGGAATGATCTTAGCTATTTCTTCTTGCTTTTCTTCTTCATCCTCATCTTCATCAGGATCGGCATCTACCGGTGTAGGAGCACTGTTAGTGGTGCTAGGTTATTTTTCAACCGGTTCCTAGAAGGTTACAACTGGTTCATCTACCACTCGCTCACTGCCGATTTCCTCAGATTTCTCAGAGGTTTCATCAACTCTGACATTAATACTTTCAACAATTTTATGAGTCCTATTGTTGAAACACTTAAGAGCTTTACTCTTCGTGGAATATCCTAGGAATATTCCTTCATCACATTTTGCATCAAACTTGCTCTGATGTTCACTCCTCTTGATATAACATTTGCTACCAAACACTCTAAAGTAGCTTACTACAGGAGTCTTATCGGTCCAATACTCATAAGGTGTTTTATCCTTACCTGTCTTAATGAGTACTCGATTCATAGTGTAGAATGCAGTGCTCGCCGCTTCTCTCCAGAAGGTGTGAGCAACCTTCCCTTGAATCAGCATTGTTCTGGCTGCTTCAACTATAGTCCAGTTGTTCCTCTCTTCTAGGCCATTTTGTTGTGGAGTCTGGGGGGCAGACAGTTGCCTCTTGATGTTGTTCTCTTCATAGTACTTGTTGAATTCACCGGAAGTGAATTCTCCTCCTTGATCAGTTCTTAGGCACTTAATCCTCTTACCACTTTCCTTTTCAACTAGTGCTCTGAAAGCTTTGAACTTTCTAAAAGCTTCAGACTTATCTTTCAAGAATGTGACCCACATCATTCTTGAGCAGTCATCATTGAGAATCACAAAGTACCTATCTTCCTGCACACTCCTAGTTTTCATAGGACCACACAAATCAGTATGCAGAAGATCAAGTAAATTGCCTACAGTGAAATGTTTACCTTTGAAGGTTGAGGAAGACATTTTCCCCAATTGACACTCTCTACACAAAGGATTCTTCAGTTTTCTCAGCATAGGCAATCCTCTGACTGTCTTGATCTTACTGGCCTTCAAAATATTATCAAAGTTTACATGGCAAAGTCTCCTATGCCATATCCAGCTATCATCAAACTTAGCCATTAGACATGTACTGATATTTGCATTCAACTGAAATAGGTTACCTCTGGTCTGCATACCGGTGGCCATCAGTTCACCACTCTTTCCTTTTATTTTGAACACTCCATCTTTGAATTCTAGAGTGAGTCCATTGTCATTCAACTAGGCAACACTTAAAAGGTTGTGCCTGAGACCTTCTACCCAATACACATTATCAGCACTGCTTTTTCCATTTAGAGAGATGGACCCTCTGCCTTTTACCATACATGGTGCATCATTACCAAATCGGACCACACCACCATCATACTCTTCCAAAGATAGAAACTTACACCGGTCACCAGTCATGTGGTAAGAACAACCATTGTCAATAATCCACTCATTGGAATTATCAAATCAAGAGACAAGAGCCTTCTTGTCTGACACATCTTCCTTAACTGCTACAAACACAATGTCTTCACTTTCTTCATCTTTTGATTCCTCATCAGTGACACCTTCATCAACTGCTACAAAATAGTTTCTCCTGTTTCCTCCTTTAAGCTTCTTGAACTTCTCCGGTTTGTCCTTATTATCACCATTAGGACAATTTACAACAATGTGTCCTATCCTATTGCAAGAAAAGCATTTCAAAGGGAGCTTACCTCTGTATTTACTAGTTCCCTTAGGAAGTCTCTTGGCAAGAAGAGCTTCAAAATCCATCAGGATCTCCTCATCATCCATTTCTCTGCTTTGTCTTGGTTCACAACTGGTACTAGCTTCTTTACCCTTTCTAGATGCTGTAGCAGATGCTCTAAAGGCCAATTCAGTCTTCTGAATACTGCCATCATAATTATTTAGCCCATAAGTTGTCAACTTAGCAATGATGGAGTCTAGGGATACCTTTGTCTTGTCTATAGACCTCAACTCCTGAATAGCAGCAACCCTTATTGCATAGACCGGTAATAAGGATCTCAAGACTTTGCTAACAACAATGGAATCATCTATTTTACCACCTGCACTCTTGATGTCTCCAACAACAGTTCTGATTCTTATTCCATATTGTTGAATGGTCTCTCCTTCAACCATCTGCATGTCTTCAAACTTTCCCGTAAGGCTCTCTTCCTTAGCTTGTTTCACATGCTCATCACCACCATAGATATTCTCCAGAGCATCCCATACTTCTTTGGGATTATCTTTATCCTGAACATCAATAAACTCAATGTCAGATAGATTGCTTATTAGGGCTTCCAAGACTTGCCCATTCTCCTAAATCTCTCTTTTTTGGTCATCGGTGAGAGTACCGATAGGAATAACATAAGCATTCTCAACATATCTCCAGTGTTGAGCTCCCATGCTTCTGATGTAGATCTTCATTTTGTCCTTCCATATATTAAAGTTATCTCTATTGAACTTTGGACCTTCCCTCTTCATCATTAGAGTATGATCTTTTCCTCAAGCGGTTAAGCTTACAACACAGAGGACCTGAAAGATGCTCTGATACCAATTGATGAATAATGATGAATCAATTAGTACCAAACTGGTACTAAGAGGGGGGGTGAATCAATACAAACAAAAACTTTCCCTGAACTAATTTGATTGCAAAGACTGCACTTAACTGGTAAATAGTAACATCGGTCTAAATCCAGGCATTACCGGTTACACACAGTGAGATTATGAATAGCATAAATCGGTAAGCACTTAGATCTCTACACAATCTAATATCTCATTTCCACTTCACCCTTATGCATAAACAGGTAATATATCATCAGAAATATAATGACTATCGGTTCAACATGCTTTACCACTTAATAGAAAATATTAAAGCATCACATGAAAAGCATCACACATGACATAGATTTTTCACATGGAAACCCAACTAGGAAAAACCACGATGGGGATGAATACCCATAAGTTTTTCTTTGAACTCTTTTGAAGTCCGCTCTGTTAGGAACCTTGTCCAATTAAATACTTTTAAAATAGGTTATGCTAAGAGCCGATCCTGCTAGGGATCACCCGGTTAAGGATGGCTAAATACCCGATTAAAGGTTAGAACCCTGTTAAAGGTTACCTGGCAAGAGGATTTGAAGAACTCATTGAATTGAGTCACCCTGTTAAAGGATTTACACAAAAGCCTATTAAGGCTACCTGATTAAGGGATTTTCCAAGTGCTGAAATGGTTAGAAGTCAACAGGTAATACACTAATCTAATAACAGCACACAATGCCAAGGCAGATCCACTTTAGCTCCTTTTCTTCTGCAATCACACTCTACAGGTATCAACACACTTCTCCAGTCTAGCAAGAATCAAGTATCGCTTCACTTGGATACACACATAACATTTACCAACAACTTCAAAATGAAAAACATCAACGACCTTATAGGAAATAGATAGGTCGGTAGCATAAACCCTAAACCCTAAACATTTAGGTTTAACAATTCAATCGATTCAATCCTGACCCTTAATCATACTGCATTGAATACAACAGTCTTGAACATATCTCAAGACGTTCTCCAACGTTCATTCTTTGTCACTTCAGGAAGTTGATAACCAATCATGTGCTCTCCACCGTTTATAGAGACTTCACACATTCTCGAGGTAGATAGGATCAATCTCTATGCAAGATCCGTAAGGAAATCCTTCACGCGCACAAGGCTGACATGGCAACACTATCTGGTCTTCATTACAATGCTAACTCATCAGAAGATGTCATCCATTGAATCACACAAGCTTGGAATGCATAAACCAAAAACCCTGAAGTTGAGACTACCAACCGGTATTCATGCCAAATGAAACCCCGATACAAAACTTCCCATATACCGGTTCTCATTCTAAGATACCGCTTCACTTTTTCACATATACCAGTTCACATTATCATACTAGTTCTCACATATACCGGTTCACAATATCATACCAGTTCTCTTGCCAGTTTGCTTACTTCAACATATTGACATCTTGCTTCAACATATTGACATCTTACTTCAACATATTGACATCAATGACAACATACAATATCATCTTGTCACCAAGTTCTGCACATATGCCAATAGATATGGAAAATATTAAATAGGTACCTACCATAGGTTTTCCTAATGATGCTTCTTTAGTTCAGGAAATTAAGAATTTGGTGTCTAATATTTCCCCTCTGAATATTGAAATTAATATGGCTAATGAATCTTCCTTGGGGAATAGTAATCCGTCAGAGGTTGTCCCTATTATTATTCCAAATGAGAATCTGGTTTAGCAAGTAAATGATATTTTTAACAATCATGCACATTAAATGGATGAGGGTATTACTTATAGAGTTGTTTGTTCAATTGAGAATGATTTGGGGGGTACAAACTCGGCCCTTCCAATTTCTGCATTTGCTAATCCTTTTGCGGTTTTGGCTACAACAGAGTTGGGTTTTGAAGATAATCCAATTATCATGGCTTCTCCAAAGTCATGCAAGAGTTTACCAATTGTCAAAACAACTCTGGTTTTTTCACCATTATTGGTTTCTCCTGGGAGAGGTAGGCCTCCAAATAATCTTAAGACTCAAATGGAAATCGATGTTGGAATTCAAAAGACTTTGTCCCTTTCTCCTGCTGGTGAGCAAGAGAGACGTTCGGTCTCTCTTGGTAGGCCTAAGAAAACATGCCTAGCTCTTGTAAGTGTAAAAAGAAAGAGGAGTAAAATATATGTGACTAGTCCTCCTGTGACAAGATCAGGGGCTGTGAAAAGTAATTTGCAAGGTTTCTTTGGGGAAAGCAAAAATTCTCTGATTAATGGGAAGAGGGGAGCTTCGGCCTCCCCTCGAGGACAATGAGAATTATTTCTTGAAATGTTAGGGGCTTAAATGCCCCTAACAAGAGACGCTTAATTAAGTCCCAAATGGACTTGATTAAGAGTGATATTTTTTATGTTGCAAGAAACAAAGTTGTCAAAGGAGTCTGTTGATTTGGTTTTTTCATCTTGGAGAAGGTGGAATTTTCTTTCTTCTCCTACTTGTGGTGCTTTAGGAGGTTTGGCACTACTTTGGAATAATTATAATATTGAGGTACAGTTAGTGGCATCTGCTACAAATTGGATGTTGACTTTAGTTATAGGCAAGATTTCAAAGGTTAAATTTTGGCTTTTTAACATTTAGGCTCCATCAGGAATTCAAGGGAAGAGTAAGTTATGGGGTGAATTAAAGAGGATTTCTTCTCCCTTAAGACGTGGTTGCTTTATTATCTTCGGGGGTGATTTTAATGCTATCACTAATTTAGATGAGAAAAGAGGAGGTGTTTTCCCTAATTAGAGGATTAAGGATGACTTTGGGGATTATATTTTTGATATGAGCCTTTTTTATTGTAAGTCTCAGAATAGGGTTGTCACATGGACAAACATGAGAAGGGATTTTTCTTAAATTGCTGAAAGATTAGATCAGTTTTTGTTATCTGAGAATTGGATTGATTCAAATTTTGAATTCTTTTTCTCTATTCTACCGATCTCAGGTTCTGATCATTTTCCAATTTCCCTTTTAGTTATTGAGGATAGGGCTTCTTTTAAGTCCCCATTTAAATTTGAGCCCATGTGGTTTAGGGATTCTTCATTTTTTCCTCTGCTTATGAAATGGAGGAATTCTGCTCCTTTTTGTTCTAGGTCCCATATGTTTCAGATTGATAAGAAGTTAAGTTATTTGAAATTGAATATTAGGGAATGGAATATCTTGTATTTTAAGAATATTTTTCAGGAGAAATAAAGGATTCAAGATTTGATTGAGTATCTTAATACTCATGTGCTTCAACATGGTATGGTGCCACAAGTTTTTGATGAATTGAAGTCACTAAAATTACAACTTGAGGAGGTGTTAGCTAGAGAGGAAATCTATTGGAGATAGAAATCTAGAGAGTTATGGCTTTCAGATGGTGACAGGAACACAAAAAAATTTCTTTCTTCATTTAAGATTAAAAGATGTAATAATAGGATATCTTGTATTATCAGAATGGGAATTTATTGACAGAATCGGAGGACATTGCTTCAAAGGCAGTTAAGTTTTTTAAGTCATTATTATCTTCGGAAAATGGAAATCTCAGCAATGATATTATATCTAATATTCCTCCTTTAGTATCTTTGGAAGACAATAAGATGTTGATGTCTCCCTTTTCCCAAGAATAAGTTAAGAGTGTTGTCTTTTCCATGAATCCGAATAAAGCTCTGAGACCAGATGGTTTTACTCCTTTATTTTTTTAGAAATGTTGGGATTTTGTGGGAAATGATGTTTTATTGGCTCTCGAGGAAGCTAGGAGAAATAGGTATGTTTTAAAAGAACTTAATACTACAATGATTGCAATTATTCCTAAAAAAGAGGATACTAAGACTTTTTCTGACTTCCGCCCCATTGCTTTATGTAACACTTTGTATAAGATATTTACGAAGGCAATTTCCCTTAGGTTGGCAAAAATTATACCTAGGATCATTTCATTGGAGCAAGGTGGTTTTTTTCCTGGAAGGGAGACGACAAAGGGTGCAATTGTAGCACATGAGGTGTTGCACTCTATTTCCACCCAAAGAACCTCGACCATGATACTTAAACTAAACATGATGAAGGCTTATGATAGAGTAGAGTGGGGGGCTTTATGTGTTGTTCTTGAGAAGTTAGGTTTTTCCAAGGCCTGGGTCAAATAGATTCGTGCATGTATTTCTTCTGCAAGATTCTTGGTTTTAATTAATGGTTCTCCTTGTGGTTTTTTCACTTCCTCCAAGGGTTTGAGACAGGGAGATTCCCTTTCTCCCTTTTTGTTTATTCTCCTAGCTGAAACCTTTAGTTGGGCTATTAGGGTTGCTAAAGTGGAGGGGCTTTGGAAAGGTATAAGGATTCAGAATATTCCCCAAAGTATTTCTCATTGTCTCTTTGCAGATGATACTCTGTTATTTGGACATGCTTCGTTAGTTGAGGCAAAAGTGATTAAAGGAATAATACAAAATTATGCATCATTTTCTAGTCAGAAAGTGAATGGTGATAAATCAAAGATTTTCTTCTTTAATACATCATAACTGGTTCAGCATAGGCTGCAATCCTTTTGGAGATTTGAGACTGGAAATCTTCCATGTACTTACCTTATTGTTCCTTTCTTTGTTAAACATGATAAGATTGGTTTTTGGGATAAGATTATTTCGGTCATTTCTAAAAGAATTCTCTCATGGAATCATAGATGGTTAACTTTGGCAGGTAAAATTGTTCTCATCAAGTCTGTTTTGAATGTTGTTCCCATATATCTCATGTATGTTTTGAAGTCTCCAAAAGTAGCTATTGTTAGTTTACAGGACACTCTTAGAGATTTTCTTTGGAACAATAATAAAGATGGCAAGAAGAAACTCCGTTTAGTTGCATGGGATAAGGTATGTTTGCCTAAGGAACTTGGGGGAACAAGAATTCGGAGTCTGGAGAATCAGAATTTAGCCTTAGGTGCTAAGTTGGTTTGAATATTATATGACAAGCCTAGCTCCTTATGGGCACAGATTATGTTTGCCAAATATTTAAATAATGGACCGAGAGAGTACATTTTTAAAGTCTCAAATTTGCCTTCGGGTTTTTCTATTTGGAATCTCCTTTGTAAATGTAGATCAGTTATTTTGCCTCATCTCTCATGGATTGTTCATAATGGTAGAAAGGTGAGATTCTAGGATGAAGTATGGAATGGACACACACCTCTAGTGAATATTAGGGATTGGTCTCCTTTGATCACTATTTTTTCCTCCCTTTGGGGTGTTTTTGTAGCAGATTATTTTGAAATTGTGACTAGTTGACCCCTTAAGCTAGCTAGATGGAAGTCGACTGATTTCTTATATGTTGATCAAAGTATGAAATTAGATTTTGAGAAGATATTGAGAGATAGAATTGTATTTCTTTCTAATTCTGAGGATGAACTTATTTGGACAAAGAATATTTCTAGTAAGTACACTGTTAAAGATGGTTACAACTCTCTTATGGTTGCTAAAGATTTATCATCCTGGCCTTATAAGTTGTTTTGGCATTCGGCTTGTCTTCCTAAAGCTGGAGCCTTTGCTTGGTTGGCAGTTCAGGATAGAGTCCTTACATGTATGAGACTGGACTGGCTTGGTATTACTGTTGTTTTCCCTTGTGTCCTTTGTAACAAAAATTTGGAATCTTCTTCACACTTGTTCCTACATTGTGATTATGCTTATGAATTTTGGTAGTGGTTGTTTGAGAAGTTGAATATATCCTTTGTTATTGGTAAGGATCTCATTTCCCATTTTAGTTCTTGGCCCTTTATGTTTGCCTCATCTTTTTATGCATGTCTTTGGATCATATCTCCATCTATTGTGATTTGGAATGTTTGGCTAGAGCGAAACAATGTGATATTTAAAAAAACAAGTTCTCCTATGTCTGAGGTTCTATTAAAAATTGAGTCTTCAATCTCTAAGGTTGCTTTGTCATTTATTTATAAGAATTTGGAAAATCTTACTTCTTTTTCGCACTGGGATAGTAGAGTTACTAGAGTTTGGAAGATGTTGTCGGTTTTACCCTCTCATGGTTCAATTTTAAAAAAGAATGATGCATTAGGTAAGAGATGCTCTGCTAGATGGAAACCTCCTCCACAGGGGCACTTTAAACTGAATTTTGATGGGGCCTCTCGTGGTAACCTTGGGTCGGCTGGGGTAGGGATGGTAATTTATGATCACAATGCAAATTTTATTCGAGCTAAGTGTCATGCTATTGGTTTTAAAACTAACAATTATGCGGAATTTCATGCTTTGTCTTTTGGATTGGATATGGCAATCTCTTTGGAAATTAAGGACTTAATAATTGAAGGTGATTCTATGGTGATTATTCAATGTGTTATGAAAAAGAAATCAGATTGTTGGAATTTGTAGTATATACTTGATCTCATTTTACAAAAATTAGAATTGTTTGAATCTTTCTTGTTATCCCATTGTTACAGAGAAGTTAATAAGATTGCGGATTATTTGGAAAATTTAGCCATTGATAGCAATGCTAATCAGCGAGAGGTGGGTTTTGAGGAAATTCCTTCTAGGGTATGGGAAGGTTTGCAGCAATAGTTATGTGATTTTCTTGAGTAATGTTGATGTAAAATTTTATGATGATAATTATTCTCGCTTTCTTTCAAGTATTCATGTTCGTTGTCTGGAGGAGAGTTCGAGATCATGGTATTTGATATAATAGTGTTTTTCCAAAGGTTTTTAAATACTTTGTTTTTTGGCGGGAAGGTTTTTGGCTCATGGAATTTGGCACAGGGCTTTGGAAAATTATGTCTTCTTCCATTGATAGCAGCTATGGAGTCTACATTCGAAAATTAGCCGATGGGCTTTTTTGTTTTTTTTTGCAAATTTTCATATGGGCTCTATGTAAAACTGATATTATATGTGTTGTGACCGCATTTTGTACGTGGTTTTGGGTGGGGTGTATAAACTGATCTGTTAGATACTATAGGTTTATTTTATGAGTTGTGACCGAAGGTTTTCTTTCCAGGGTTCTTTCCTTCGGTATGCTCTTTGAATCCTAAGTAAAAAATAAAAAATATTAATAAAAAAGTTTAGTGGAATAATCCACTTTTATTGAAAAAAAATAATAATAATAAAATAATAAATAAATAAATAGAAAATAAATAAATATATAGGAAAATATACATATATGTATCCATAAATAAGTATACATACATACATACATGCATACATATATACATAATACATATACATATACATTTATATATACATAACTACATATACATATATGTGTGTGTACACACACACATATTATGTATATGTATTTGTGAATATGTACATATATATGTGTGTACACACACAGAGATACATATGCATATACATATATGTATATACATATATATATATGTATATATATATATGTATGTATATACATATATGTATGTATATACATATATGTATGTATATACATATATGTATGTATATACATATATGTATGTATATACATATATGTATGTGGATACATATATGTAAGGTTGTATACGGACATTCATATATATACATATATGTATATTTTCCCTATATATTTATTTAATTTCTATTTTTCTATTTATTTATTTATTATTTTATTATTATTTTATTATTATTTATTATTTTTATTTATTTATTCATTTATTATTTATTTCTATTATTATTACATATTTTTTCAAATTTTTTATATATGTTTTTTCTTGCTCATCTTTTTCTTTATTTGTGATACATTATTTATTATCAATTATGCATCATAAATAATTTTCTCTCTCCTTGTTTAGGATTTTTCATTTTATTCATTATTTCATTTTTTACTTCTTGTTTGTCATTGTGTTGGCCTTATTTATGTTGTTTTTCTCTTTAGTTTCTTTTTGTTTTTTTCTTTCTGTGGTGGCGGGAAAAGTGAGATTGGGTAACTAGGACCTAATCCCACTTTTGCCAACACATTGGGAATACGAAAGAGCCTAGGGAGATAGATCACTTTGGCTACTTCTTGTGAGAAAGAGAGAGCCAAGGTTTATCTCTTAGGGTTTCTATTTCTCTTACTGCAAATAATGAGAAAAACTAGGGTTTGAATGATCAACTAGGCTAGGAGATAAAGAATGAAGCACAAATGAACTCAGAATTGAACAAACTTGCAAATCTGAAACTAAGATACTGAAAGCATGAAAGGGGGAGTATTCTGGATGTGTACCTGATGCTGCAAATTTAACCAAACTGACCTGGACCAGGTTGCCACGTCATTGTCTTGTTTCTACAGACAGGAGGCTGCAACTAAGACACTGCAAATCTGAGATCCTAAAGTTGCAACCTACTAAAAATCACTGGAAAGAAAAGGGACCATGGCACCACACCACTATCCTAGGCAGGACCAGGGTGCCACACCCTTGTGCCAGGTAGATTAGGGTAGATGATGATTCTGGGTGATTCTTGTGCCTTTTATTGAGCTGAAAGTGCCTCTGGATGCCTGTTTCTGCACCTGCAACTGAAAAGGGAAGGTTTGGGTGGCTATATGAGGTTTTGTCTTAGTAAAACCCCCGTGTGGGTGATTTCCACCTCCACAAATAACCGATGATGTACTAAAAATGTATGTGCTAGAACCTTGTGTGTATGCAAGATCCTTAATAATAAGAAACTAGAGCTACCCTACGCATGAGAGTAAAACCCCAAATGTAAATGTGAATGTAAATAACAATGCTTCAAACCAAATATGTTAAATTATCTAAAGCATGAATGTGAATATGTAAATTGATGTAAATAATCTCATACAAAGACATGAAAATAACATGAAATCATACCAATCCCCAAGGGAGAGATATTGCCACTAGATCTCCTATTACTCTTCAATATCTTCAAGGCTCCTAATTGATGATGAATGTTTGACAAATGCTTGATGAATGTTGTTGAATTTTGTTGAAGACTCCACATAGTCTTCTCTTTCACTACATAGAAGGCTCCTTATGCTCGCTCCAACAACTTTTTCCTCTATTTTCTAAGATGCATTCAAATGAAGAAAGAGAGCTCTTATTTATGAAACCCTAGATCTTAATTTCAACTTAATTCCACCTTTAGGCGACCTAGGAATTGAATTTCCCACCAATATTTTGGGGTTAAGCATTATAATATCATAGAATTGTGCTCCCAAAATTTCGAGAAAAAAACTGAGGACCGTGGTGGGAACGCACATGGTCTGACCAACTTTTCACCAAATTTTCAGGGCTATTAGATATGATGATATTAGAGAGAATCCCAAAGCTACAACTGATTTTGAGGTGTTTTGATATGCGAAATCGGGCCTTAAAGGTTGAAATAGGACATAATTAGGGTTTATGATTAAATGATTTATTGGAGGAATAAAATAAATAGGGGCACACTTAGGGTAAAGGGCCCAATTTTATAATGTATGAAGTGATGAAATATGACTTTAGATTTAATTAAACTAATTAATTAAATGCTTAAAGGGAAATAATAATGCAAGATGCAAGACACACTAAGGCGGGTGCTAGCCTAAGTGTGAAATTGTACCACCCTAGCAAGGGTGTACAATTTGTGAAACTACATTTAGCCCCCACTTTAGCAGTCATATGACACTACATGCATATGTAAGCTAAAGTAAAGAAAAATAAATATTCATGAAAAAGGATATATCCACAAGTTGTCGGATGAAGCCCCCAACGACATCTGCAGTACACAGTTAGGATCTGCACCCTACAAAAACATTTGTTAGACAAAATCACCTAAATTCTTACTAATGAAGTTGATGAAAATTTGAGGGTAGCTATATGCCCCCCCCCTTCATTTCGACTTGCTAATTTTAGTGAGTTGAAACAAGGTATCATGTTTACCACATCGAATTTTGAAAGAATATTGATGACAAATGCTCACAAGAAGATTTGATACAAGATCAAAAACTAATGGAGAATCTTTTGGTAAGAAAGAGAACTAAACATGAATTCCAACACAACAAAGAGTGTGAGGATTTGAGAGCTCTCTAACACAAGCTGAAATATTTAAATGGAAACAAATGCAAAGAGAAGGAAGAAGATATATAAAACATGAATACACACTTTGGTGATCCATGAGAAGAGAAAAGGAACCATGGACATCTCGCCCCTAAAACTAGGTTATCTATGGAGAGAAGTAAATGGAAAACTAGCCCCCGGAGTCTATCTGGGTTATCCATAAAAGGGAGGAGAGTGATAACACCATTAGTTATACTCAACCTCATGCATGTGTGTGAAAGTAGAACAAGGATACCTACCTTCAACACCAAGAAGATATCCATCATGCAAAAATATCATAAATCCAAGCAAGGATAAGATAGTTGAAAAGAGAGATCTTGCTATATAAGTGTAAAGGAGATCCTTGGAGGAGAAGAGATCTTTGTTCAAAAGACATCTACCTTCAAGAGGATTTGTCTTAGGAAAATATAACATCTTCTATAACGAATGAATGCAAGAGTTTTGAAAAGAGTAGAGGATTGAGATGACATCAAAGAGAGATTATTTATAACACTCTTCTAAAAGAAGGAAAGAGATCCTCATCAGGGATATGCACATGCACAAAATAAAGGATTTATTATAAAAGATACTACTCAATAAAGAAAAGAAATTGATGAATGATCAACACCAAGGAGGAGGTCCCAATTTAGGATATGTACTTAAGATCCCCATTAGGGATGTTTTTCCCAATATGAGAGAAGGAATTCAAATATGAATACACCTCTACAATAAATAATAAATCCTTATAGAAGACACTACTTCACAATGGGGAAAATTTTAATCTTAATAAGGAGAGATGTTTGAAATCACTCTTTCCCCCCATATATAGGGAGAAGAGATGAGATAGAAATAGGCTATTATGTTGCTTCAAAAAGTATGATTGCACGTGAAATTGTACCATCATGAATGACAATGAGCTCCCAGTAAGTGAGCTACCAATGTCACATAATGATGAGCAACATAATAGCCATTAATGTTATTTAAAGACATGATAGATTGAATGAGGTATTTGAATATGACATGTTAAATGATCTACTATAAGTGAGATTAAAAATATGTATAAGATGATGAATATTAAAAAGTCTTTAGAAAGAGATAATTTTATAGGAGAAGAATAGGCCACTAAGTCATACTTCTCTTGCACACAAGAGATCTTAGGAGAGTGATAAGTATAATTCATTAGAGCCTTATTCCTAGAAAAAGGAATTTTAGAATGAGTAGAAGATAAAGCCTCATAAGTGGGATTATAAATCTCTTGAGGAGATTCATACAAAGATATGTTCATCACCAAGATTTCCTTATGAGGTGGATGAGTATTGAAATAAGTAAAAGATGATTTAATTGAGGTGAGGTTATCATCACTACTAAATATAGAATTCACATTGAGAGATGGTCTTTTAGATGCTTTGGTGGGGTTAGAAGGATTATATCCAAGTCCAAATGAAGCTTCATATGTATCATGTTCTAAAGGAACTTTAATTCCTTGTTCATTTGTGCCACAACCATTTCCATCATATCCACTCTTAGCTAAAATGTGAAAACTAGGACCATAAAGGGATGCCAAATCAGAAAGATATGGTGATGCCCCATAGGTCTCAGTTCTATATGAATTAGAGCAAGGATTGGAAGAATCATTTGAATTAGAAGCCACCACAAAATGGTTACTTAGTTGTTTAGACAAATTGGGTTTCTCTTTGGGTTCCTCCTTAGATTTATCCTTCTCGGTCTTAGATCCGTTACAAGGTGCCCTATATTCTCCTATAAAAGTAGGGATAAAGTCTAGAGATCCCCAATCATCATTTGCAAGCACTTATTTGGGAGAAAAGAGATCCTTGGGAGGAGATTCCAATTAAGTAGGAGAATCAGGAGTACTAGAAGGAACAACATCATTAAAAGAAGTAGATGTATTTGAAGAGGTAGAAGGATAGGAAGAAGAATGGGAAGTAGTTGAACAAGAAGATCCAGATTCTAATGCTTCTTGAAGTTTGGTATCATATAACAAGGTGTATGTCGTATTGTTATAAATGAACTTGAATCACCTATGCAAAGTTGAGGGGACAACTTGCATGCAGAGATTACTTTAGTGGCGAATATTCACCAATGGCAAATTTTTCACGTCGGCAACCTAGGAAATGGTGAATATTTTGTATCGACTGGGGGTGGCCATGTCGCCAAAACATTATCAATTTCCGTCAAACTCACGGCTCGATCACCATATGTTTTATGTAATTAAATATTTCTATGCGAGGATTTCGCCAATACAATATATGGTGGAGACATGGTAAATTTAATTTTTTCACCTACACTCTTCAAGGTTACCTTAATAGACGACCATAATTCACCTATAGGCATGTGAAGATTTATTAGCCAGGAGGACCCAATTCGCCCGGTATTTTGCTGACACGTGTCCGCATTCACCCCAACTTTCACCAACTATATTGTATTTGCCAATTATTTGGATGACCTATAATCACCTCAAAAATTACATAAGTCGTGTTATAGTTATGCGAGTTTCGCCAAATATTTGTATACCATATAAAATTCCCGTGGAATTTGCCATATAAGGATTGGTATAAATACATGCAAAGATCATATCTATCTCAACACAATCTGGTGGGTTCTAGGCTCTGAATTATGATCAATAGCGAAGTTTTAGACCAAGGAAAATCATTGTTGTTGACTGCATTGGCGATTGCTAGTGACCTAAAGGTGAGCGATCATATTTTTGAAGTGTTATAATATTATTCTAAATTTATCTATATTTGTTTGCACTATTGAGTTCACTTTTATTCAGTGGCAACCCGTCAGTACCAAGTGGTCAGCGAGGACATTCAAAGCTCAGACATCTAGATTGTAGGTCGTAGGGCCAATCAAACATATATTATACTTTATAGTCTATTATTGCTTCTTCAACAAATTGATATTTTTTTGGCATCCTTTATTTCGTTGGAGATGTCAAACAGGAAGAAGGGTAGGAAACCTGAATGTGGGGAAGGCCATGAGAGGCCAACAAAAAGAAGAACATTGTCTTCATACTTTGGCTTTGGAAAAGATTATGGTAAAAATCAGGAAGGTACATCATCACAAGTACAAGTACCAAATTCGCAACCTACACCGCATGTTGAAGACGACGACAAACATGATATCTCAGATCAGGATGATCTTGAAGAAGATTATCTGGTAGATGCCCAAGTTAGTTGGAATGATATAATCGACTTGGGTGATAATGCTAGTGATGATAATGCACAGAAGGGGAAAAGAAAAGCCAGATCAAAAAAGGGTGAACCACAATCAAAAAAGGATCAGGAGTGGGATATGTCAGTGAGGAATTTTTAAATTAATTGGGCATCAAAGTATCCATTCATTGAACCAGTGGAGAATCCAATTAAAGGTGAGCCTTGAATATAATGCAGGTGTAAGATTTGCATTTGGAAAAATAACAAGCAAATTAGGTTGCAGCTAAAATTTGACACCATAGAAAAGCATATGGGTAAAGTTTATGAAAAACAAATGATAAATGGAGTTGAAAAATCAGTGATAAGATGGAAAACAAAGGAGGAATGTAAGCATGTGAGGAATGTCGAAGAGTATTATTTTCATGAGAAAATACAGACGAAGCCTACTGAAGTTAAAGGTTCTATTGAATCTAATTTTGGAAAAGCAATGCAAATAGAACAACTGGGAAAAGTTGTTCAGTTAAGCGTTGTTTTTTAATATTTTGAGTAGAGGGCACGCTATGATAGATATCCCATCAATTAGTGGTGGATTAAACTTTTTGAAAGTTCCTAACTATCCTAATAGACATTGGCCAGTAAACAGTGGATGGGAATGGGCAAGTTGTCTTGCTGAGGTTGAAAAAGAAGATTTAAAAGAAAAAATAAGAGAGTCAACCTTTATTGCATTTTCTTTAGACAAAGTTATGCAGTAGACAATACTTCATGGGTATGCATGCATGTTTATACTATACATAATCATGACCGCCAACCTCATCTACTATTTGTTGCTAAAATGAAGGAGAGTGTGACAGCGAAAAATTTATTTCAACTAGTAAAGAGAAGTTTAATTGAATATGGAGGTATGGATGACATGACGGTTGCCAGAAAATTGGTGTGTGTTGGAGCAGGTGGAGCTTCAGTAATGCAAGGTCATAGGAATGGTCTTTGTACAAAGATTGAAACTTCATTTGCATCATACATTACTGCAATTCACTGCATGGCTCAGAGAATGAATCTAGCTTTTGGAATTGTGAGCAAGTATGCTTCGGTAAAAAAAATTAAAATTTTAATCAGAGAGCTCTACTCACACTTTTGTTGAAGTCCCAAGCGATTTATGGAATTTAAACACTTTGTTGATGAAATGACTGATGGGAACAAGCTTCTCAATGATAATGATACCAGATGGATCTCTTTGGATGGTCCAGCGCTTTGAGTTTTTTAGAATATCCATCCTTGATTGGACTATTCCACACACCACGCGACGAATCAGAGCAACCAAAATTTCCTGACCTTCTTTGGAGGTTGAGTAATCTAGAGACACTCTTAACTTTAGCAGCTCTTCTACCCATGCTAGAGGAAATGAGGAATATTATGAAGGTTGCCCCAAAAAGAGATCTGTATATTGCAAAATATGCTACGCTACGTAAGATGACATGCATGACCCTCGACAATCTCTATTGAAATCAACCAGCACTATCTGATGAAAAATTTGTTAAGTGGTGGACACTCACAGATTTGAACAATCCTGATAAATTTTTACAAATCGGTGCAAATAGGGAGGTATGTGCCAATGTAAGGGGAGTTAAGATACCAATGCACTTCTATTCCACGGTCAACCCCGAGGAACCAAGAAAGCGCCCTAGGAAGAAACTAGCAAGAGTTACAAGGGAAGATTTCGACAAGATTGTTGAGACTGTAACTACTTCTATGAAGAAAATTGCCTATGATCTTTCCTCACAAATTAGAAGAAAATTCCCTCTTGACAACCTACTTGAAGCCATGTCTATTGTATTTCCTCAATATTGGAGCCTCAACAGTGCAACTGATTTTTGAAGTAAGCTACTGACTTTAATAAAATAATTTTGCATATCCAGAGAATTGAATGGAGTAACTATAAATAGAATATTAGATGAAACTCATCTTCGAGAGCAATCATCTCATTTTTCATACACTATGAGAGAACAATATGGCACAATGGAGAACCCCCATGAAGAGGGGTCAGTAACAAGGCTTTGGAAATATATAGCTGAGAACGCAGCGTTGCGTGATTCAATGCTAGAATATTTGAAGCTTGTTGATTTATGTCTTACCATGATATTGGGTTCAGTGGAAGATGAGAGAGTTTTCAGTGCTTTGGGGTTCCTAAAATCAAATCTAAGAAACAAACTACACAAAAATTTAGAAAATTGCTTGAGGCTCTATACCTCTAGGTATGATGTCCACACTTTTCCCTACAATAGGGTACTGCAAATCTGGAGGTCCAAATGTGAAAGAAGTGGTTTGGGAAACACTTAAAACCAAAGTGCCAGTGGGACTATTGACTCATGTACTGTACCTACTGGTAGCATTGACATGCAGTTCAACGAAGGTATGTAAACTCAGAGTGAAGAAACCACAGACAAGAATCAAGAAAGCTCTAAATTTGATGAGGATGAATGGCAACTATAAGAGATTGGTATTTATTAATCTTATTACTGTATCTCATCATTCATATTACAAAAGCATATTATTATGGTTGATAACTTGATGATATTTTATAAGTCTATTAACTTTTTGCAATTAGAATTTAATATTGATTTGTAATTGTATTTTTCAACTTTCTATTTCCAGATTTAAAATAGAATAATAAAAGACCATAATGTGTTTATTGATACAGAGATGTTTATTTATACATGTTTGAGAACTTAGATTTTCATTAATTCTTTCAAAATATAACCATATGATACAATTCATTCAATAGTAATACACCAATCTGTGTGATTCTCCTTGAAAAAATCAATACAAAGTTTCATAACCCTTTGCAAATGACCCTGAATTCCCTTTTATAGAAACAAGGGAGCAACAACAGCTTTTGTGTGATTCTCCAATGTCCATGCAAAAGTCAATACAAAGTTTTAGAACCCTTTGCAAATGACCCTGAATTCCCTTTTATAGAAACAAGGGAGCAACAACAGCTTCAAGTCGAATTGCAATATGTGAAGACTCAACATCAAAATCACAAACTTAGCACAGATTTACATGGCCATCATAGGTTGGATTAGCAATTTAACAATTGCTACATGTCGGATGTCTCATGTTCAAAAAACAGAGTTTAAAATTAAACATTAATTCACACCATGACAAATTAAATATAGATAATAGCAGTGCCCAAAACCTAGTAATCAGAAATAGAGAAATTCATAAATGTTAAAGCTTGGGAAAATTTGAGAATACAAATTTACAGGCTGAAGTTTTGCACTATGCATCATAGATTCATAGGCTGGATTAGCAATTTAGCAATAGCGAGTGCTGGTTTTTTCTTATTCATAAAATAGAGTTATTTCAAGCGATGCCAAATTCCAAACAGAAAAAACTTAAAACCTTGAAATTAAGAGTAAAAGAACAAAATTGTGCAATACATACTATGATTCTTAAGATTTATGTGCCAGTTTTTGTAGGGTGCTCCACTCTTCGTTTGATGGAAGGTCAATATTTTGTAAACTATGGAAAGTCAACTGCAACTTCGTCAACAATCTATATTTAAAAGAGTGACTTGACATCATTGTTTCACCCAATACCGAATTCAGAGTTGTAAAAGGTTGGATGAATTCCAGAAAGCTTTGGGGAGTTGTGTCCTTAGGAAACAAGTCTAAATTAGACTTCATTTTTATCTCCATGCTTTTTTTGTAAGCTTCTTTTCCAATGAATTTATTTGATGGGTCAACAGTCTTAGGCAAACCAAGTTTAATCAAATTAGTTTTCTTTTCTTGCAGCTTCAATACCTTTTTGCCACATTTATCCATAGCTTTTGATGTTTCCCTTAGTTTTTGGCATTTTTGAATGATAGATGATGTCTTAACTATGGCACAAATGTGGCTCTTAATTCCCTTGAATGCTAAGTAGCTGTCACTGGTACTATAGACTACTTGCAGAATCTGTTTTGCCATATTCTCTTTTGAATAAACATGTATACTCTTCTCAAAGTGCCCTTTGATTTTCATATAAATTACTCTCAGACTTTCATTCAATTCAAACCATTCACACAATTTGTCACTCCTCTGCATTATTTGCTGCCAAATGTTTTCTTATATATACTTCATTGTATTTTTCATATTATCTTTCAATCTATCCTCTGAAGTTTTAATTTTATCATTTGCATTGTGCAGGTCTTCTTTCATTTGTGCACATTTTTTTCTTTCTTCATCTACTTCCTCTTGCAAATGTTTTTCTTTTTCCTTCTCATTATCCAATAGGTCTTGTATTTTTCTTATTTCGGCAGTAGCAGACTCATAGCTTTTGTATAATTTTTTAAAACTGGCTCTTTCCTCATCAATTTTTTTACTACTTTTAGCCAATTTTTTCTCTCAGGTCCATCAATTCTGCATCCATCTTCTCCTGCTTTGCAATTTCTACTGCAAAGCCTGAATTTTTTATCCTTTTCTGTAAATCATTGCACTTGTTATCTGTTGCTTTCCTCTTTGATTTTTTGTTTGCCAGGTCTACCTATAAATTTTCTATTTCTTTCTCCAGTTTATTTTTTCTCTCTCCACCTTTAGCAGTGAAGTGTAGACCACCTCGTTAGTCCTTTTTGACTCACTAATTTTTTCTACATTATGTACTTTGGAAAAATCCATTTGGAGGGTGCTAACTTGAAATTCAGAGGGATCTATCTGACTGTGTGGTGGATTTTTATCTTTAGTTGGGGGCATAACAACCATGAACTTTGTCATATATTTGTGTGGGTCATATGTTGGAAATACCCTGTTCCTTGCAAGTTGTTCGTTTAAAACTTTAGTCAGGGCAACCCTATGAAATTCTCTCTTTTTTTCTTTATTTTCATTTGTTGTATGTTCAAATTTTTCATAGTAATCACGAAATTGAAAATCTGGGCTTGCTAAAGCAATTGAATCTTTGAAAGGTAACATAGGAATAACAGAGGCTCCAGTTCCACTTATGCCTATGGTTTTAACTAATGCATTACTAGGATTACCAACAATCATTCTTGACCCTATCCCACTGACACATTCATGTGTAGTTTTCATAATCTTTTGAGGTGTGTGATCTGAAGCTGCAAATGATTGATTTGTAGTGTCAATGGCACTTGATATAGGATTTTGAATAGTATGAGTATCTACCACTAGTGGCCTCTTGCAAGAGATATTTTTTTGTAGCCCTTGTCCAACATGAAGATAACTAATATCACTATTAGTACCCATGCCCACCCCACCAATCACAATGGAACTTGACTAAACAATAATAGGAATACTATCCCCAAATTCCCCACCAGTGGCAGTGGCACTTGATTCACCACCAATGGGAATACCATGATGTGGTGGTGGTTGTGGATTTGAACCTGAAACAAATGTAGGTGGACCCTGAGGGTAATGAGTAGTACCTTTCCATGATGAATCTGAAGAATCAAGTCCAATGACTGGTTTAACAAGAGATTTTGATTTTGAATCAGATGGAAGTTGTACCTCAAGTGGATACAAAACTCCTTCTCCTCTGGGACCTAGACCACCACCTTCAAAACCCATTTTTTCCACAATGTTTGCCCCTTTGCTATATTTTTCTTTCATGGACTCATTGACTCCACCTAATATTTTAGGGACTCTAGTAGTTGTTGGAGTGGGATCAGCCTCATACTCATCATCATCTTCACTCCTGTTATATGATGTTGTGGAATGCTCCATATTTCACAATTTGCTAAACTCTTCATCCTCGCCGATGGTCTCAAATTCTACACTGGTCTTTGATTCACCGAGATTCTTCCTCATAGTCCAAAAATCATTTATTTTAGTTTGAGTCCAATAACTCTCTTTACATTCTTGCAGAATTGATTTGGGAATAGATTTGGTAGATGGATTAGCAAATTTTTGGTAGAAATTGTAGGACCTCCTATTTTGGATGCCCTGGCCCTCCTCTGTTGTCCTTTGTGTCTACAATGCCATAATTTATGATGACATTTCTTCTATTGAAATTTTATTATCAGCGGCAATTTTCTCCATCTCTTTTTTTACCTCATCTCAGCAGTCCATGTTTATAAGATTTTCTAGCAATGTTTTACTTTCATGTTGACATAATGCTGAAGAGTTCCCATTTTTCTTAAGCCTTTCTTGAACTACACCGATTGGATCATACTGCCAGATACCCTCTTAACCAAAGCTAAAAACTGTCAAAAAATCATGTACCACATTGAATGATTTTCTCTCAAATGTGAACCCTCCACATGAGAAAGGCAAGGAAGGAAATATGCTCTTCTTTTGCTGACCATGGAAGTGCCTATCTATGCTCTCCAACTATCGTACATATTCCAATGCAAATACCCTCTTTGTCACATGTATTGGAAGTCTGTATGGTTTTATTATTGATCCATAAAATCTTAACACAATGAATTCTTCCATGAAGAACTAGTCATCCAATTCTATTTGACTTTCGAGATGAATGCAATCTCTACAAGACACATGCAATCTAGGAATTAGAGTGCTTGTAATTTCATTACACATTGGTGCCAAAAAGAAGTCTACAAAATGGTTGTAGTTCTTTCTGTTATCATGCATCCTTATCTTTGGTGTCCATTCACATATTGGACACTCTATTCTATTCTGAGTCTTCTCATCAATCTTATAGTTCACAATTTGAAGATTGTTGGTCTTGAATATTGACGATACTTGGATAGAAAGAGATAGCACAAGTAGGATGAGAACCTAAATGTCTTACAGGAACCTTTTTTTATCATTAGTAATTATTTTCGCATGGATTGAACAATGTGCTTAATAAAATTATATCTTATTGGCGGACCTACACAATGGATATTATAAATCATTTCAAGAAGGCTTGCACCCACTTCCCTATCATTTTCCAATCCCAGGCAAAACGACAGCAAGTAAATAGTATCCCCAACCCATGGAACAAAAATGTTAGAATCATAAGGAGGCTTATGATTTTGATCCAACAGAGTACCACGCTTTATTAGAGCTTTGATAAATGAATCTCTATGACTTGAATCAAGACTCTCATAATTCTCTGCCAGCTTTCCTAGGTCAATTTGGATGTTTGAGTTTTGTGCTTTAAACCCTAGGTTCAACAAATGAGCAAATTGTCCCACGTTTATGGATAGAATTTCCTCTTTTGTATTTTTATTGACAATTGTTTTTTTATCTTCATCATAATTTTCGGCGCAGACCATGACAAAATTAAGGCAAGGGAATACTTCAGGTAACACCATGCTTCCCAATCTAGCATCCCACGATGCGATTTTATTTAATCTTCATTTTAACATTGAGTTGAAAACAATAAATTTTGCCCTGGATGGATCTGTCGCCTTACTAGACAATGCATATCTAATATCTATGATACGCTTTTCACCATGGATAGCAGGGTCATACATATCATGGTATTCATTAGTGAAACCTGGTGTTTTAACTAGTTCGGTTAGGTACATTTTTTTTTCACTTGGCTTCTTGTTGAACTACTGCTTCCCATTTTCCCCATCATTGTTATTGTTAATAATTCAAAATAATGCTAGATACAAACCTGAAAATGCTAACCCTCAAATCGGACCACAAGATTAAAAAAAGTAAAAAAGGCAGAATGTAGGTGTTCTAGATTTTACCTTAAATTTCTATTTCACTAGATTGGTGAGGACAGTATGTGTTGCAACTTGCATTCCTCAATCTAGTAGTTGTTTCTGAATCTCCCTCGATTTACCGATTTGTCCATGAAATGAAATACGATTATGGTTTATGAGTCACTTATTTTGAAAACTTTGAAAAAGTACAAAAGTAATACCTAAAGGGCAAAATATCTAGAATCATGTTGTAATTTTATTAATTATTATTAATATCTATTCACCATCGAAGGACAATACATTCATTACTTTAGTCTAAATTCTGAGGACATTAAATGTAAAACATTAAATTTTAGGTGAAGTTCTCACAAATGTGTTCACTTCCCACATTCGGGCCGAAATCCACCCTAAGCCATTGTCTATGCTCATCCAACAGACGATGGTATTTGTTGTCAGTTGTTGTGGGTCCCATGACTTTTGCCATTTTTCAGGCACGTCACCGCACTCGAGTCACTTTTCTGGGCTATTTTTAAAGTCTTTTTAATCCTTCAACTTTTGCCCCAAATAGAGCTTTATCTACTTAATTATATTTAATTAAATGTAAAACATTCAATTCTGGGCGAAGTTCTCACAAATGTGTTCACTTCCCACATTCGGGCCGAAATCCACCCTAAGTCGTTGATCTGTGCTCAATAGACGATGGTATTTGTTGTCAGTTGTCATGGGTCCCATGACTTTTGCCATTTTTCGGGCACGTCACCACACTCGAGTCACTTTTCCGGCATGTTTTTTAAGTCTCTTTAATCCATCAACTTCAGCCCAAAATAGAGCTTTATAGACTTAATTATATTTGATCTAATGTAAAACGTTCAATTCCAGGAGAAGTTCTCACAAATGTGTTCACTTCCCACATTCGGGCTGAAATCCACCCTAAGTCGTTGATCTTTTCTCATCCAACGGACGATGCTACCTATTGTCAGATGTCATGGGTCCCATGACTTTTTCCATTTTTTGGGCATGTCACCACACTCGAGTCACTTTTCGAGATTGTTTTTTAGTCTGTTTAATCATTTTAAACTTCCGCCCAAAAAAGAGCTTTATAGACCTAATTATATTTAATTAAATTTAAAACATTCAATTATGGGTGAAGTTCTCACAAATGTGTTCACTTCCCACATTCAGGTCGAAATCCACCCTAAGTCGTTGATCTTTTCTCATCCAACAGACGATGGTACCTATTGTCAGATGTCGTGGGTCCCATGACTTTTTCCATTTTTCGGGCACGTCACCACACTCAAGTCACTTTTTGGGATTGTTTTTTAAGTCTATTTAATCATTTTAAACTTCCCCCCGAAAAAGAGCTTTATAGACTTAATTATATTTAATTGAATTTAAAACGTTCAATTCTGGGCGAAATTCTCACAAATGTGTTCGCTTCCCACATTCGGGTCGAATTCCACCCTAAGTCGTTGATCTTTGCTCATCCAACAGATGATGGTACCTGTTCTCAGATGACGTGGGTCCCATAATAAGAGACATTTAAAGATGTGCAATAGTTTGAGATAAAAATTAAACATAATTAATATTATTTGTAAAAATATGAAATTCAAAAATAGTATAGAACATGAAACTTAGTTTCTAGAATAAAAAATAAATAACTAAATAAAAATATAAATTTTGAAATACAATTTGAAAGGTAAAAGTTTAATATAAAAAAAGAAAACATTCAATATTAAATCTAAAATATTAATTTAAAGTTTAACAAAATTCTTTAAAAATATGTTTACGATATATAATTTAAAAATATATATAAAAGTTCAACATAAATTTAGTGTAATATAAATTTAAATTTAATTTAATTTAATAAATAAATAAAACTAACAATATATATAAAATTTCAACATAAATTTAGTTTAATATAACTATTAATTTAATATAATTTTAATTTAATTTAGTTCAAATTAATTTAATAAACAAATAAAGACTATAAAAAAATTATATGATTGTATTTACAACAAAGTTTATAGCCTCTATGAAAAATCTACCCTAAGCTGTTGATCTAACTGAGTCTAATCTTGTTCTCTAATTGAGTCTAGAATCTTGAATTTTCTTCTAATGACCTTGGCCTTGAGTCTAAGAATTTGGTGAATCTTATTGATAAACCTGCACCTCCTAAGGACCTATGCAATATGCATTACCTTTGATCCTAGTGAGACTATTGAAGCACCTGATGGCCCACTATAAGTCTATATATCACCTGCAAAGATAAAAGACATACTCTCACGAGGGGTTCTCATTGATGATTGATCCAACATGTATGGTGAATGTTGTAGACACCTAAAATTGTCCAGACTAATTAAATAAATATTTTATTTATTTAATTATCTAAGCTTAATTCTTCTATTAATTAAATAAATCTTTATTTATTTAATTAATTCATTTATCCATATTCTGATAAAGCTGTGAATTCTACAAATCAAATCACCATCAAGGCATATGATGATGAAGAGTGTTCATCCAAGGGCATAGTCACCTTACCTCTCAGAGTTGGGCCAGTTACGAAGGATGTGGTTTGTCAAGTCCTGGATCAAGATCTCACTTATAACATATTGCTAGGACGTCCTTGGATTCATGAAATGAGGGCAGTCCCATCCACATATCACCAATGCATTAAGTTTCCTCACAATGGAGTGGAGGTAACCATTAACGGTGATCCTAATCCATTCATATACTGCAATAACCTGAGATCAAAAATCGAGACCATCATTCCCAGTAATCGTGAAGTTGTTTCTTCCTTGGCATACATTGATCCTAAGTCATTAAAACCCTCGACATCAAAACAAGGTGAGCTTAAAGGCAAGTTTCAAGACAAAGGCATGGGGGAATATATTTTAAATCAAACCATGTACTTATGACAAGTCATGAGTTCCCTAAAAGAATATGGAAGACCACAACCTAACAAGCATCCATCATGGTACTTAAATGGGACCCTACTACCTTTCAAAGATGGGGTGAACTGGAAGAGGAAGACTTATACAAAATGCTTTACAAAGACATTGAAGATGATACACAAGATCACATCAGTCTACCATGTGAGAAATATGGCAAAGGCTTCAAGATTCTACAAAAATTTGGGTATGATGGAAAAAGCCCTCTTGGGTTACGAAAGGAAGGCATCATTGAACCTTTACAACCTGAATTGACATTTAAAAAGGAACGCTCGAAAGGACTTGGTTTCTTGACTTCCAAGGTCCAAAATCAAAGGACAGAAGAAGCCTTACAAATCAAAGCTGCCAAAATTCAACAAGAGGATCACTATTCCACATACTCCAACGAATGGGAATGGGGTTCAGATAAGTCCTCCAGTGACTACGAGCTCACCGAGACATTCAGAGAGCCAGATGAACCCACAGAAGAAGAGGAATTTTATAACAAGCTCAGAGTTGGTAAAGAAATAACCCATGAGGATTCCACACAATCCTTGTCTCAAGGTTCTAGGTTGAAATCACATAGTTATTATTGTTATCCATTTTCACCATATACATTTTTATCAGTTGAAAGCATTTTGTGGTTGAATTCATTTAGCCTTTCAAGATTTTGTTGTTATTATTGTTATCCATTTTCACCATATACTTTCGGATTGCGTTTTTGGCTTTTTACCGCGTCTGTGAACTTTCAGATCGCGTCTGGGTTCCCTAAGCACGTCTGCGACATCTGGAATCGCGTCTGTGTTATCGGCAATATTTTATTTTTTTGTAGTTTTCAGAAATCGCGTTTGCGTTCCTCAGTCACGTCTTCAGTGTTTTTAGCCACGTCTGTGTCCGAAAATCGCGTCTGCATTCTGGAGACATGTCTGTGTCTCACAGAACCGCGTCTGCATCAGTTAGCCGCATCTGTGTCGAGGGTAATCGCGTCTGTGTTCACCGATTTCAAATTTTGTGTTATTGATTTAGTTTTGGGTTTTTGCATTTAGGGTTTCAGATCTGGTTTATTTTGAGATAACATTTTTAGATCTAGCTAACAAAATTGGTGCAGCTTGTCTTGAAAGCAAAATCGTTTGGTTGAAGGCCCCTATTTTCACAAAGTCTTTTGGATTTAAAATTTACCTAACTTGTGTGCTTGCAGGAAGGGGTGATTATTTGAAACAATCCAAACTACTAACAACTCTTTGTTGCAGGTCCTTGGCAAGGGTTTTGATTTTATTGTGTGTCTTGTTTTCATAGACTAGCAAACACTTCAATTGGTGCAATAAAATTGAATCATTGTCTTTTGTGTCTTGAGAAATAGGCTCTTTTTGTTTAATCTTTAGAGGGCATGTCTTCCCATGTGGTCATTAGGACTACTAGTGAGAAGAGAACGACCCAAGTGGTAGCAAGGAAAACCCACCTCTTCCAAACCACTATAAATAACTGTATTCATGGTGAAAACTATGAATAACATGTGCTGATTAGTTCATACCGACACTATGTCTCCCCATAAACCCGTTTGATCAAATTTATTTGATCAGTTGTAGGGTGTAACCCCTACCGGCTGGGAGCCTTCTGTATTTACAGAGCTGAAAGTGCCACATGTATGGCCACACGAGTGGATGCCCTTACTAGCACCTTTTTGTTTTAGAAGCCCAAATCCTTCTAGTTGTTGGGGTAGGAGGTCAGACCTCTGGTAGTGGCCCACACACATACGGTTCTTAGTAGAGATACAAAGTTCGCCATGGGGAGTTTTTGTGGGGACTGATGCTTGGCTGACCCAAGAAGTGAGTGCCAAGGGTGGAGCCAGTGAGGTCAAGCATCTAAGTATCCGCTCTGAATAGCGTAGCCTCGGGGGTAAAACCCCATGTGGGATCAACAACTATTGTCTTGGCCAGCCATAAGAATTGTGCTTGACTTATTTTAAACATTCAAAACATTCAAGACCAAACAGCAAAACATTGTGTCTTTTGTGTCTTCAAGTGTATGCAAAACATTTTTTTTTTTTACATCAAACAACACACTTTTCTTGGAGTCATTTTGGAGTCTAGACACTTGCAAACATTAGGTCTTCATCAACACTGTGTCCTCTTGTCATGAAAAATAGTCCAACAGTCAGATTTGGTCACAACAAAACAACTTCACAGATTGGAAAAAATTGCACAAATTTTGCAGAAACGCGTCTGTGTCGGACATAATAGCGTCTGTGTTGTATAACCGTGTCTGTGAAGGGCATAAACGCGTCTGTGATCCCAGAATCAACATTGCAATTTGCAAAAAATCTCAGAAACGCGTCTGTGTTGAACAAAGCCACGTCTGTGTCAGGAAATCGTGTCTGTGAAGTATACAGGTGCGTCTGTGTTCAGAATTGAAAAACTGTTACAGTCCAACAAACAAACACAGTCAGTTTCAGAATTCTTGAGCTTCCTAGGTCATTTCTCCAGGGTTTCATTTAGCAGTCAACCTGTCCTTGGGTCTCACAAAGTCCATCATTGCTTCACATCTCACTTTACATTCACAATTGTCTAAACTTGAGTCAAAAGGTCACTTGCTTGTCCTCACTATACTTTGTCAACACACTACATACGACAACACTTTGCTAAGTGGTCCCTCATCAAGGTTTCTTACCTTTGGGTCTCATTTGGTCTTAGTTAGAGTCAAGGTCAACTTACCTCATCAAGAGAAACTATCCTCTCTTTGGAAGTCACACCTACTCTACTACATACATACTTGGTCCTACATTTTGGATATTGCAAGCACACCTCAGATTCATTTACATTCCATCCAACTCTTGGTCTTCCGTACTTTTTCCATTTTCATCTAGTTTCACACATCTTGGTCAATACCTAGTTCATGGTTGAAACCCGTCTTCAAAAATCTAGGAGAGAAACTAAAGAGGCTCAAGAGTCCGCAAACATGAGTTCTTATGAGTATGATAATGATATCTTTTTCAATTCCGATCATACTACATTACCTGACATGGATGCCTATAGAAACATTCCAAATGTTGAGAACATGGGCACTACAAACAACAATCCTACACATAATGACAATATGGACAACTTTTCAGTACATTCGGTAGATGTGGAAGAATCCATTATGAATCCCCATTTCAATCGATTGGTTGAAGAAATAATGAGGAGGGATAGACAATACTTCTTACAAATGATGGCACAAAGTGGAGCCAAGATACCTCATGATTTTGACATGTCTCAAATAATGGAAAATCGACCTTTGCAACAACCTCACTCCAACATGGATCAAAGGAGACCTAATAGTGGAGGCAATAGAGGACCACATATGGTACTTGAATCACCATCATCTTTGTTTCAAAAACTAGAGGTCCCATATACACATGGTCAAGCATATGATACTCACCTTCGCAGACCATTATGGAAGTCTTATGCAGAGAAATATGCTCAATCACATACCAATGCTAAGGATCAACCACCAAAGCAATTGGATATTCAAAGGCATGCTCAAAATTTGGACACAAGGAAACCTCGTGTCAAATTTGGGGGCAACACATTAGAACATGACATGCTTGTAGAGTATGGTATACATGCACAAAATAGATACGGCGTTCCTCAACATGAATCTATACCAAGTGGTCCATATATGTAGCATTATTATAGACCTCCTCCATATGAACATGCGTATGATCAATATCATCCATATATGCAACATGCTCTTCCTCCAATTGGTGCCTCAAGCATGGGATATGGTCCAAGAAGTCGATCTCCACCTAAGAGCAACTTGGAGCAACAAATCAAGGACTTACAAAAGAAAATGGAGGACATAAATACACCAAAGCCAACATACACAATGAGAGACATATGTCCTTATCCATTTGACAAAAGAATTCCAATGCCTCCTTTTCCTACACACTTTGTGATGCCTAAATTTGATAAGTATAGAGGAAAAGGGGATCCTAAGGCACACATAAGGCACACATAAGACAATTTTTCATAGCCTGCATTGAGGTAGCAGCAGAAGAGACATATTTGATGAGATTATTCCCACAAAGCTTAGGTGATCAAGCTATGGACTGGTTCTCCCAACTTCCACCTAGAATTAAGTCATGGGGTGCCTTAGCAGAGGCATTTATTCAACATTTCTCCTACAATATAGAGACAGACATATCAGTCACTACTTTGTGCAACACCAAGCAAAAAGATGGAGAGTCTTTTTCATCATTTTTACAAAGATGGAGAAATCTAGCTAGCAGATGCTCTTGTGAAATTCCAAAAAAACAAATGGTAGAAATGTTCACCCAGAATGTTAACAAAGACATTGGCTATGACTTAAGGAAAGCTTGTTTGTCCACCTTCAAGGATGTTATTGAAAAAGGCTTAGCGACAGAAAAGGTCCTAATTGAACAAGGAGTCATCAAGATATTCAAGGAAAACAAAGATGACTTTAAAGGAAAAGATAAGCCAAGATTTTGGAATAAAAACAAGAACACAGTCAATGATGGTGTTGTTGATGCCAACACAGTGCGACCCAAATTCATCTTTTCAGGATCAAGTTCTACAAAAAATCAAGTGAATACTCAAACAACTTCCAGATCATGAAGGAAGTACACCCCATTGGGAGAACCACTTGAGTCAATTTTCAAAAAGCTAGTGGCAAACAAGGTAATCGCTATTCCAGATTTTCCTCCATATGAGCCAAAGGTCAAACCAAATTGGTGGAATGATGACGAATATTGTGAATTTCATAAGAGCAAGGGTCATAAGACAGGAAATTGTCATCGACTAAAGAACATCATACAAGATCTCATTGATAGAGGTGGCATTGAGATTGAAGGACACTCATCCAATCAAGAACATGAAATGTTTAAGGAACCATTCCCAAAACATGACAAGGGAAAAGCTAAAGCCACAGATAACCAAACCAACTATACTAGAGCATCCTATAACTATGATTCAACTATCAATCACATCTCCATGGACAATTATGTCTCTACCATTATCATCAAGGACAAAACGTCTGAGAATTCTACCCAGAGACCCAAGATTGTCCTAAAAGGCGTTGGATCTTCTTCCGAACCTACCTCTGAATGTCATGTCACAACCCGCCAAGGTAAATTTACTTTGCAAGGTGCTCTAGCCAAAAACACCGCTTCCTCATCAACCAAACCTAAGTATGACCTTGTAGAACAGTTAGGGAAGACACCCACGCTCATCTCCATCCTTGAGCTCTTACGCATATCCCCCGCACATAAAGCTATTCTTGAAAAAACCTTGAGAGACACTGTCGTTCCTACTGATCTGAACGTGGACCAATTTCAAGCCATGGTGGGATACCTTTCCATTCCACACTCTCTTACATTCACAGAAGCCAATGACACCTCCGTAAGTCAGCCACATAATGCACCACTACACGTTGAAGCCTTCATACACAAACATCGAATAAAATGAGTCCTGATAGATGGAGGAGCAGGTCTAAACATTTGTACATTGAGCACTATTAAACAATTGGGATATTCTGATAAAGCTATGAATTCTACAAATCAAATCACCATCAAGGCATATGATGATGAAGAGCATTCGTCCAAGGGCACAGTTACCCTACCTCTCAGAGTTGGGCCAGTTACGAAGGATGTCGTTTGTCAAGTCCTGGATCTAGATCTCACTTATAACATATTGCTAGGACGTCCTTGGATTCATGAAATGAGGGCAATCCCATCCACATATCACCAATGCATTAAGTTTCCTCACAATGGAGTGGAGGTAACCGTTAACGGTGATCCTAATCCATTCATATATTGCAATAACCTGAGCTCAAAAACTGAGACCATCATGTTGTTCACCAAAAGTGATAACCCAAGACACCTGTAAATCTATCTATGAGGTAGCCAATCTCAATCAATCAAACACTTCAGGGCTGGGACAACATAACATAGGATCCTAATGATCCTCCTGCACTTTAGGTTCTGCTAGACCTAGGGGGGACACCCTCTTGATGCACTAAATACAACAATTACAGACACGTAACTACATCAACATTAAGCAGATAGATCATTTCACAAGCTCAACAGGTTAGGAAACATTACAGATTGGCTAGATCCGTATAAACAATAGGATGAAATAGAGCTTGGAAAGAATGGAACACAAACACCCCTAAACATGAAGGGAAAATAGATTTATCTTTTAAAATGTATATCTGAAAACATCCCCAAACTTGCAAGACCAGTGCCTTGTTCATTGGGCAACAGAGTCACAGACATAACTACAAATATGAATCATAGATGCAAGCTTATTTTCCTTAAACAAGATATTCATGCATCAATACCTTATATTAATGCACTATTTGATTCATTCACAATTTTATCAGATCTGGAAATATATTTCATCATTTATGACTGACTATAGAATTTAAAACCTTCCTTGAAGGATACCTACAACAGTCACACAATCTCCTTGAGATGACAAATTTCATCCTCCTTGAGGATTGAATTCATAATAATGAAAAAACATATCACAGAGACAATATCATGGGAAATTTACTCATGCCTGACACAAGTAAGACCTGCAACTAGAAAACAATCTGTCATCCTGCAATGTAGCCTCTATACCCTAAATAGATCCATAGAACTTTACAAGTTTGGGTCAAGAATTTCAGAAAATGGAAGCCATGAAAACTGGAGCACTTCCTCACAGAATTCTGGAACCCTTACAACTGAGAAGAATGGGGAATAAAAAGAGGAGGGAGGAAAAACAAATCCACAACTGAAAAATGCCAAGTGTCTCTCCTCTCTAACTGAATTTTGTTCCTGTGGAAACTGCTTCTAAAATATCCCACATTTGTCCAAATTAACTTCATAATTGGATTCCTCGCTCCGAGAGCTTTCCGAAAATATATAACACTTTATACCTTGGCCAAAAATTGAATCCTGGGCGAATTAATTCCCCAATGTGCTCAAACATTTAAATTTTTCATTTATTAATATAGTATAAACTATATAATAAACAATTTTAAATTTAAATTTTTGCCTCCATTTGTGCTCTGACGCCTTGCCACGTGGCGGGGTCTGATTGGCTGATGGGGTCTACTGGGCGCCACCTGAGATGACACCTCATCATCGCCACGTCATCTGCTTCGTCACTGCCACTTGGCCGCCACCTGTGCGCCAACTGTGTGCCACCTCATCGGGACCCGCCTGCTGGAGCACTGACTGTACCCGCCACCTACGTGCCACGTGGATGGCTCTCGTTCACTCTCGCTATTTCGCGGGGTTTAAACTTCGTGCATCTTCCTTCGCGAAATAGCGCGAGCCGTTGATCTCTCTCGAACATGCTCGCTCGTTAACCCGGCCTTCGTCTGCAAAATTTCACCTCTTTGCCTCGAGAAGCGTGCCTGCGTGGGGTCCACTTAGTCTTCATCCAATCAACTCTTTCATCACCTCGGGAAACGTGCTCACGTGCGGGCCCGCCTTGGGCGCCCATGAGCACCTTGTGTCAAAAGCCTTTAAAGCTTAGACATTATATTGTTGTGCGCTTTTGCATATAAACATTAAAAAAGAACACTTCCCAATGCATGTGGGATAATGATGTTAAGCCTGTAGCTTCATTTTTAAGAATTCTCTGAGTGACTGCCTGGAAGTTTCATTTGCCAGTGCGATTTGGTTGAAAGTTTCTCATCCTCCCCCCATATTCCAAACACCATGCTTGCAAACTGTGTTGATTCTCCACTTCTTATATTCAACAGTGACAATTGCATCATTACGAAACCCACAAAAAGAAACTGATTGCCAGATTGGTCCAATTGCTGGGGGAAAACATCGTTTTTACTTTGGCATGTACATGATAGTCTTCAATGTTTGTGAAAGGTGAAAATTTGGTGCTGTTGTAAAATTGCATGACAGTCAGAAAATGCACGATGGCCCAATGGCAACCCAAGTTCATTCAATCATTTCTCAAGAACTTCATATCGCTCCTCCCGTTGGCTTCCAGACATCAATACTCCTACCTTTGGAACAAGCACATCCATGGAAGCGATTGTCACTCCATCATCATTGAGACACATGGAAAAGGACTTGATTTGTTTGGGATGATTATAAACAATCATTGGTTTCTTGAAAACTTCTTCCACCGAGAATCTCTCCTGGTCGGCGTTGAAATCCATACCCCACTCTATCATGCTCTCAAACTTGACATTCTTTTTCAGAATATCAACTGCCTCTGTGTAGGTAATTCGTTCAAAGGAATTGGAAGTCACTAGGATCGAAAAGAATTTTGTCAAATTGATTTGCCATGAATTTCATGTCGTCCATGCAGTTGTCAACCAACCACTGACATAAGAATTTCAACAAGTCTTTTGCACAATTCATAGCATCCTCTAGAAATACCATTGATGATCTCTTTTTGTCTTGTAGCATCTCGCAGCCAAGATCTAGGGGCTATAACTTCAGATGCTGGAGATGCAGAACCACTTGAAACAACCGGATCACTTAATGATGGAAAAAGGGACAAGCTCACAGAAGGCGATGAATTCAGATGAATAGATTTTGACAGGAAAGGATTCTCTCTCTCCAAATTAAATGCAGAAGCTATGGTTTTAACATCAGTGCTACCGGCTTTTGCTTCTTCGAACAATGTAATTACCACGCTACAGCAAAAATCATATTTTTTTTAGCCATATAGAGGAAGTTTAACTGGTATTACACCTGTTCAATGTAGTTTAAACTTTGTTCTTAAAGAAAACATCGCCTTCTAATGATCACGCAGGGAGCATGATGCTTTAGACTTGCCAATGTATTTGCTTGATTGTGTTTTGTTTTTATGGCCTTTTCACATGCCACGTGAACTCTGGGAGGAAAATGGGAGGGTGCGTGAGGAGAAAGAGGAGGCTGCCATATCAATTTGTTTGAAAACTTAAAAAAACTCCTCCCCAATCCATGATAACAGTGTCTGTACCTTCCAGCACACCACGCATGGGGGAAGGGAGATATAATGCTTGCTTTAGTTTCAAGGCTCCAACGCAGCCCACTCACCATCCTGCGAGTTGCAGTTGGCCCCACTTTCCAAAAGCAGTCCCACACATGCCTTTGATCCCCTAGCTAAGGCAACATGAAGAGGTGTTGTATTGTGTGCATCTCTAACATCCACATGAACACCTGCATCTAAGATGATCTTCACCATTTCTACATCATTAGCAATTGCTGTTGCATGTAGAGTTGTTTGCCTCCGTTGCAAATCTTGGGTTTCTGGATCTACTCCAGCTGCAAGTAATATTCTAACCAATTCCCTACATTCTGTTTCATGAGCTTTTTTTCAAGGCAGCTGCCATACATAATGCAGTACCTACTTTACTTGGGACTTCAATTGCATCTTGGATCTCCTCTATTGTTGCTACTTCTACCCACTTTAAGAATGTAGTGCTCTGGTTTTGGTTAAATTTTTATGGCAAAGGGAATAGTTGGCATGCTGAACATTTTGTCACAATATTTTCCTCCCTCCAAGTTTTACCCTATTACTCAAATCATATAAACATATAATTTAAGCTATCAATTTCAATCTTGATTCTAAACCTCGGGACGCTACAAGTCAAGTCGGGCCCCAAAGTGGGTCTGACTAAAAAATTTTTCGCTTTCATGCAATTGACCTCTGAAAATGCTTTAGGAACATTAAACTTACCTCTGGAAATAATCGGCATCGTTTTCGGATCATCCGACTGAAATTTGCAACCTTCAGGCGATTACGCCACAATTTTCGCATTTAATCACGAAAACATAATTTTCAATGTGGTCAAAACGCCTTTCTGGAGCTTGCCATCTGACAGGCGTGTACTCTGATATACAAGGATGACTTCTACCAAACAGTTTCTCAAGACGAGTCCCGAGTGAAGAGATATTAATTTCCGAAAACGGCCAACTGGATTTGTCGACACTGCGGACCTGATGAAGTCAATGTTCTGGCAACACATGATGTCTTTCTCAAAAATATCAAACGACCTCCGTGGGTCCTCAAATTCGGAACATAGGTACCTTTAAGTACATATTAAATCTTTGAATTTTTAGTTCGATCACCCGACTGACAGGATGCAAACGGCGCGCTCACCAAAACGGCTACATTAACTGATCTAACACTGGAAGTGCGGATAACTGAATTTGATAGCAAAATGAGCTCTTTTGAAAACTGATCAAACGGATTGGTAGAGCCTTGAAATTTGAAACGTAGCTCATCATTTATACCAACATCAGTCCGGAATAGACATTATGGCATGACGCTTACTGAGGCAACTTTTACACTTGGTCGAAACAGGGCTCCGACTAGCTGTCGAAACAGAGACTTGCCAAAACACAGAAACTGCAAACGGAATCGGCTTCAAAAACTGAGCAAATGGATTCGTTAAGACTTGAAAATTTGTGAGCACACTCGTATTTATGCATAGAATTGAACCCATTTTTAATTTCTTCATGATGATCAACAGGGCAAAAGATGTAATCGCTCAAAGTAGGCTACTCAATAAAATCTGCATTTGTGCCTAAAATGCACTTCCAGCTCACCCCTCAAAACGGGTACCTCATAAACTTCTCCAAATTGAATTCTGAAAGTTGCACATCACTAAATAGGCCAAATGAAAGGTGTGGGGCATGAATCCCGAGCCTTACCCTCTGAAAATAAACTGGCTCCATTTTACCCACTTGCTAACTAGGCCATGCGGACTGACTCGTTTAGGTGCCTTTCTATCATACTGAGCAAAATTTTGAAATAGGCCTACAAACTTTGACTCAATTTTAAATACTCCCAACAGTGGCTCTGACTGGGGATGGTTGATTGCAAGATCAACACAAGAATCTAGATATCTTTGGTTAAGCAGACCACCCAAAAACGGATCATTCTTCTCTCAATTCTTCTCTTCTCAAAACAGGGCTTCCTTATTCTACCCAAACAGCAGGGCACTTTATTGAAAACCAAGCAACTGAAGCAAAGCGACTGTACAAGAGATACAAACATGCTTAAAACTGAATACAAGCTGCTCAATCAATCTTAGCATTTATCTCTGTCAAAAATCTGATTTTCATTGCTTGATACCATGATCCGAACAAAGGCACCTTCTAGTAACAACTGAGCATGATCATTATAATCAACCTCTTTTGTCTCATTACTGAAACAGCTAGTGTGCTTACCCTTTATCTGATTCTGAACCTTGTAATCACAAACTACTTCAAGACAAGTAAAACCCAGAGGCAATTCACCATAAGGGTTTTCCCTCAAGCTGCAATACACTTCACTATCCCGATCAATTCTACCATTTTCAAGGACATGACCATGCTGAACTCTAAAAGTAAAACATTCATTTTCAATATTGTAAAACTCATCAGCACATACCTTATTATCATTTAAATCACTAGAATGAGGGATACTACAAACCAACGGATGCAAACAAGGAACACGAATATTACAATCCGGATGTGATACTTCACTATGCTGATCACACCTCACACTATCCTTGCCTATCCAATTGAAAACCTCCACATTCTCGACATCCCATTCATGAAAAAGAATGCATACCTCTGGCTGAAGCAAATCCTCAGCTAAATCTTCTTCATCCAGACTTATGTCTACCTGAAACACTTCCATTTGTGGTCTGAAAAAGTCATAACATAACCCATGCCTCTTGTCTTCATCATGAAGTAAATTCTTACAACCCATGCTACTGATGTTCAGAACTACATCGGCATTACAAATTTGTTTTGCACAAGGGGGAACTTCATCATTCTCATCAATGAAATCAGCACCATGGATATTTGTATCAAAAGCAAAGAATTCCAAATCCGTTTCAAGCGTATTATCAACATTTACATCCTCATCCTGGTACTTGAAATTCTGAAAGCATTCAAGTGTGGGTTCATTTAAATCTGAAAAAAGGACATTACCAGCACTGTCACATACATTCTTATCTTCAAAAACACTTTCGTTTTCAGATTCATAACTAAGGTACATAATTTGATTTTCTATTACATCATCTTCACAAGATGAATAATAAGAATTCTTATAACCACTTTCAGCTGAATAACTGGCATTCATTTGCTGATCAAAAGAAAGTGAAACACTTGTGCCAAGATCGTCCTCATCCTGAAATTGATCTTCATTGTTCACTTGCATACCTTCAGGGTGCTGGGAATAAAACTCATTATCCTCATAATCAGCAACACCACCCCACTCTGAAACACATTCATCATTGGGTATACTTGCACTGAACACATTATCAACATCATTCACAATTTCATTTTCAGATTTATCAGACTTAACAAAAATCTGATTTTCATCATATTTCACAACTTCACTTACGTAATCAACAACATTTGGTAATCCTTCAGTATTTGGTATTTGAACATCAAATACATCAGCAACATTTAAAGATAGATGGTCATCATTACCATAATTTTCATTATTGTTAACCTTAGGAGATGCATGATTAACTTGATAATTTGCAGTCACATAGTCAGCATAACCGGCATACAAATCAAATGGTACATATCCCTTGTATATATCAATCTTCGCATCAGCATTATCACAACATTGCACACTAATCATTCCATCATCACTGTGAGAAGAGATCGACACTAACAATGGAGGATCTTGACTCTCATTCAAATTTGAAGCGCATGCATCAACAAGACCATTCGGAACTGCGGAGCTAGATGTACCTGAACAAGGAATGATTGGTTGAGCTTCACATGGTATTTCACCATTGAAGGCACTTTGATAAGAGACTACAGCTGACACAGATCTCTTGGCTATCCCGAATTTCAAATTATTTTCAATGTCCCTAGCTGTGTTAAAGGCTTCATACAAAGTCTTAGGTTCTTTGTTCCTCAATAGGAAACCCATCTTCTTACCAAAAGCACTCATATAAATATCCAGACATACCATATCATCAAACTTATACTTTCTGGAAATTTTAGCCAATGCTTGTGAAAATCTGATGTTGAATGTTGGTACCAATTCATCTTTCCTGATTTGTATATAAGTGAATTCTTTCAATAAGTCAGAATCACTCACCTTCTCATCGAATTGATCCATGAAATCTGAAACCAATTCTTCCCATGAGGTAATAGAATTCATTGGCAGAAAAGAGAACCAATCTCTTGCATCTTCTTTCAATGACTGAATAAACAATTTCATGCATACATCTTCTTGGCAAATTTCAAACTCTCCTATCAAATCTGAAAATCTTTTAACATGTTGACATGCTGATTCTGATTTCTTCCCACTGAAAATTGGTAAATACTTTCTAATTTCTGTGGGTATGGGATTTGGGTAACCCGGAATATCTCTGAAATTTAGAGCAGCATAATGGTTCATGATGAAACTTCTCCTATTATGTGGTTGTTCTGGTTTACTAGGCATGGCTTTATGTGGAAATACACAAGACTGAAAAACTTCACTATTCATTTTTCTTACTTCCACAAATGATTATACACTCTGGAATAAAAAACATCAAGCAAGTATCCTTATACTGATCTATTCCTTAACATTGCTTGACATAAAGTTCTTCCACATTTGCACACTACGGAGGACAACATACACTGAATATTTTAGCAGCATAAATATGCAAATGGATTTTGAAATTCTCTCTTTGCCTCTAAACTAGTGCTGTTCACTAAATGGGAAAACTACATTATACATTCAAACTTTCAGAAGAGATGTCTTGCATTTAAATCCTTTGAAAATACCTGGATATTTGCAGCTATAAAACTTGTAGATCGAAAGATTTACTTCACCTTTGGCATGGTCTTTTATCACAGAGTCGCCACCTCTTGCACAGAGGATATTTTGAACAGCAGAACACCATTCAACACATATTCAAATTCTTTGTTACTCCTTCGATCTCGCTGCAATGAACACTCTTCCAGGCTATTTAATACTGGTATGAACCACAGAGTCGCCACCCAATAAGGAATTGGGAAAAAATTTCACACACAGCTGAGAGAACTTCTTACAACTTTCAACCATGCATTCACTGTTACTCCTTCATATACTATGACATGATACACATATCATTATGCAGATCCAGAACAAAGAGCATTTTCTAACTCGTAAATTCACTTTCTCACTCTGTGCGTACACAATGGAAAGACTAACTAGATGAATTTAGGCAATTTCCATTTTCATTTCCCCAGCAGAGTCGCCATTTTTGTTGTGGTGACTCGGATGGGATAATCTTAACCTTATATGAATTAATTCTTTCTTAACCAGAGGCTCTTGACAGTTCATTTACTCCCCAGCAGAGTCGCCATTTTTGTTGTTCACCAAAAGTGATAACCCAAGAACACCTGCAAATCTTTCTATGAAATGGCCAATTTCAGTCTACAAAACACATCAGGGCTTGGACAACATAACATAGGATCCTAATTGATCCTCCTGCACTTCAGGTTCTGCTAGACCTAGGGGGGACACCCTCTTGATGCACTAAATACAACAATTACAGACACGTAACTACATCAACATTAAGCAGATAGATCATTTCACAAGCTCAACAGGTTAGGAAACATTACAGATTGGCTAGATCTGTATAAACAATAGGATGAAACAGAGCTTGGAAAGAATGGAACACAAACACCCCTAGACATGAAGGGAAAACAGATTTATCTTTTAAAACGTATATCTGAAAACATCCCCAAACTTGCAAGACCAGTGCCTTATTCATTGGGCAACAGAGTCACAGACATAACTACAAATATGAATCATAGATGCAAGCTTATTTTCCTTAAACAAGATATTCATGCATCAATACCTTATATTAATGCACTATTTGATTCATTCACAATTTTATCAGATCTGGAAATATATTTCATCATTTATGACTGCCTATAGAATTTAAAACCTTCCTTGAAGGATACCTACAACAGTCACACAATCTCCTTGAGATGACAAATTTCATCCTCCTTGAGGATTGAATTCATAATAATGAAAAAACATATCACAGAGACAATATCATGGGAAATTTACTCATGCCTGACACAAGTAAGACCTGCAACTAGAAAACAATCTGTCATCCTGCAATGTAGCCTCTATACCCTGAATAGATCCATAGAACTTTACAAGTTTGGGTCAAGAATTTCAGAAAATGGAAGCCATGAAAATTGGAGCACTTCCTCACAGAATTCCGGAACTCTTACAACTGAGAAGAATGGGGAATAAAAAGAGGAGGGAGGAAAAACAAATCCACAACTGAAAAATGCCAAGTGTCTCTCCTCTCTAACTGAATTTTGTTCCCGTGGAAACTGCTTCTAAAATATCCCACATTTGTCCAAATTAACTTCATAATCGGATTCCTCGCTCTGAGAGCTTTCCGAAAATATATAACACTTTATACCTTGGCCAAAAATTGAATCCTGGGCGAACTAATTCCCCAATGTGCTCAAACATTTAAATTTTTCATTTATTAATATAGTATAAACTATATAATAAACAATTTTAAATTTAAATTTTTGCCTCCCTTTGTGCTCTGACGCCTTGCCACGTGGCGGGATCTGATTGGTCGATGGGGTCTACTGGGCGCCACTTGGGATGACACCTCATCCTTTGCCACTTGTCGGCCACGTCACTGCCTCTTATACTGCTTACTCGTATGCCACGTCATCGCCACTGGGTGCCACCTCACCGGGACCCGCCTGCTAAACTGCTGACTGTACCCGCCACCTACGTGCCACGTGGACGACTCTCGTTCATTCTCGCTATTTCGCGGGGTTTAAACTTCGTGCATCTTCCTTCGCAAAATAGCGCGAGCCGTTGATCTCTCTCGAACATGCTCGCTCGTTAACCTGGCCTTCGTCTGCAAAATTTTGCCTCTTTGCCTCGAGAAGCGTGCCTACTGGGGTCCACTTTGTTTTCATCCAATCAACTCCTCCTTCACCTCGGGAAGCGTGCTCGCGCACGAGCCCGCCTTGAGCACCCATGGGCACCTTGTGTCAAAAGCCTTTAAGGCTTAGACATTATGTTACTGTGCGCTTTTGCATATAAACATTAAAAAAGAACACTTCCCAGTGCATGTGGGATAAAAAGTTAGGCCTGGGATTTCATTTTTTGCTTTCCCTGAGTGCTTTCATGGTGATTTTCAGATTGTTTGTTGCTCCATAGCTATCTGTATAAGATGATCTCCTTGCAACAGCAGCTCTGGTAAAAACAACATCCCGTTTCTGTAGCCTTTTGTAAGCATTCATAGCATCAGAACGAGTAGAGAACTCCATAAAGGCAAACCCACGGTTCATTCCCTCATTTTGAGAATCTTCACCTAGAGTCAAATCCTCAATATTCTCAATACCGTAATGCTTCAACCTTTCTTTGAGAGCATCCTTTGTCCATGTTTTGCAAATATTCCCTAAGAAAAGTGTGTCATTGTCCTGACTCGGCGAGACCCCACAAACTTTTCCCTTTACCTGCGGATTTTTTAACTCTGAACAGGCTCGCTTGGCATGTTCAACTGATGCATATCGAATGAATGCAAATCCCTTGTTCTTATGAGTTTGGGGATTCATCATAAGATGGACTTCCAAAATCTCACCAGCTGCACTAAAGACTTTCCTAAGATCTTCCTCAGCAGCATCTTTGTCCAAGCCACCAACAAATATTTCAAACTCCTTTCGTTTCTGCCTTTCTTTGACAACTTCATGATATCCAGAAGCAGGAATGGAAAGGCGTTGGACCTCATTCCCTAGTAATTCCCATTGCTTTTGGTGTCTGGCTCGCATTAATTGTAAATCTTCCTTTTTTCTTTGTAATAAAACTCTCATATCCTGCCCTTGACTCGATCTGTACCTAATTTATCTTATTCGACTTCCCTTGATGAATGGCAGGGAGTTTCAAGTGGTATTTGGCCTGAAGAGTTATGCATATAGTGAGGAATTTCAAGTGGTATTTGAGCTGAAGAGTTATGCATACGCTCTTTAAAATTTAGAGGTTCTTTAGGCAACGAATATATTCTTTCATACAAAGCTTGCTCCTCTGCAGGGTGAAGATTATGCAGACCAAATCTTCGATAGTCCCTTGAAACTGTACAAGTTGCATTACCACTCACCAATCCTCGACTTAGCGATTGAGAATTCTGTGGTCTTAAGCAAGCATCTTCTGTGCTGACCCTCGCACTTCTAAATTCTTCAGATTTTACAATCAGCTGTGGTCCTTTCATATGTAATGCAGGAGTATGAGATTTAGGTACGCTTTCCCCTTGAACCAACATAGACTCTCTAGTCCGGTTATCAGCAGATACCAAAATTTCTCCAGCTTCTCCATCCTTGGGCAACTCCCCAAAATGATAGGCAACAGCAACACAGTCCAAATTAGCTGAGCCTTGTCCAGCAGGAGGTGCTATCAAGAACTCACAATTTCCATGTTGGCAAACTGCAACCTTGTCCCTATTAAGGAGATAATTTAGAAATCTTTGCCACTCATTACGCAAACTGGCTGCAAGCATCTTCCCTCGAACCTTTTTGCTTAAATTTCCTCCGATTATCCCAAGGCAAAACTGTTGCAACGCGTTGCCTAGCAATGCAGCGAGAGCAATACCAATATACACGAAGGCAGCTATCCTAATCTTGCGCTCCATTTCAGAATGATTCTATATGAAGAAGTTGGTTATAGATATAGCCATAAATAGACCAACTATTGGGACTAGACAACCCTGTATAATGGACCCAAATGTGCCCATGATTGCATATGGCCAATCTGTTGCACTCATTTTCAACAATCTCCTGGCAAAACCCTTGGATGTCATATCATCTGAATCTATCTTTGAAACTATCACTTTTTCATTCTCATTGCTTTCATATATTTGTGCATCTACACTTGGAATCTGTTTCTCATTGCTTAAATCTAGATTGTATCGCCCACACCTCAGGGATACCTCTCATGAAACTCAAGTCAATGGACTCTTTAGTGATGGCGTGCGAACAGTCGCACATGTTTCATTGGCATACATGACATCAACCTGCTGAAATGCACTGAAGTTACAAACCCGTTGAACATTGCCCATCTCAATATGTTGTATTTTCCTAATTGGGATATCTGTCCACAAAGAACCCAGTGATTTCAATTCCAAAGAATGCTATTCTCATGGAATTCAGTTGCGAGATCGAACTAAAGGTGGAATCTCTCTTCTCGGCCTATATGAACACTTCCATTCCCATGAACATTGGTCCGCAAAACGTTCAACATAAACAAATAATGACACTACTATGCAAGCCTATATCTTTATGCATCATAAAGTCATGCACTAAGAGCATTCTCGCCACAAAATCAATGCACAGGCGTGAGCCAGGTCGGGCCCCAACGTGGGTCCGACTAAAAAAAATTTCGTTTTCATGCAACTGACCCCTGGAATTCTTCACTGACCTCAAACATACCTCTGGAAACGATCGGCATCATTTTTGGATCATCAGACTGAATTTTACAACCTCCTGGCGATTACGCCACAATTTTCGCATTTAATCGCGAAGACGTAATTTTCAATGTGGTCAAAACACCTTTCTGGAGCTCGCCGTCTGACAGGCATGTACTTTGATATACAAGGATGATATCTACCAAACGGTTTCTCAAGACGAGTTCCGAGTGAAGAGATATTAATTTCCGAAAACGGCCAACTGGCTTTGTCGACACTGCGGACCTGATGAAGTCAATGTTCTGGCAACACATGATGTCTTTCTCAAAAATATCAAACGACCTCCGTAGGCTCTCAAATTCGGAACATAGGTACCTTTAAGTACATATTAAATCTTTGAATTTTCAGTTCGATCACCCGACTGACAGGATGCAAACGGCGTGCTCACCAAAACGGCTACATTAACTGAATTAACACTGGAAGTGCGGATAACTGAATTTGATAGCAAAATGAGCTCTTTTGAAAACTGATCAAACGGATTGGTAGAGCCTTGAAATTTGAAACGTAGCTCATCATTTATACCAACATTAGTCCGGAACAGACATTATGGCATGACGCTTACTGAGGCAACTTTTACACTTGGTCGAAACAGGGCTCCGACTAGCTGTCGAAACAGAGACTTGCCAAAACACAGAAACTGCAAACGGAATCGGCTTCAAAAACTGAGCAAATGGATTCGTTAAGACTTGAAAATTTGTGAGCACACTCGCATTTATGCATAGAATTGAACCCATTTTGAATTTCTTCATGACGATCAACAGGGAAAAAGATGTAATCGCTCAAAATAGGCTACTCAATAAAATCTGCATTTGTGCCTAAAATGCACTTCCAACTCACCCCTCAAAACGGGTACCTCATAAACTTCTCCAAATTGAATTCTGAAAGTTGCACATCACTGAATAGGCCAAATGAAAGGTGTGGGGCATGAATCTCGAGCCTTACCCTCTGAAAATAAACTGGCTCCATTTTACCCACTTGCTAACTAGGCCATGCGGACTGACTCGTTTAGGTGCCTTTCTATCATACTGAGCAAAATTTTGAAATAGGCCTACAAACTTTGACTCAATTTTAAATACTCCCAACACATCATTCCCAGTAATCCTGAAGTTGTTTCTTCCTCTGCATACATTGATCCTAAGTCATTAAAACCCTCGACATCAAAACAAGGTGAGCTTAAAGGCAAGTTTCAAGACAAAGGCATGGGGGAATACATTTTAAATCAAACCATGTACTTACGACAAGTCATGAGCTCCCCAAAAGAATATGGAAGACCACATCCTAACAAGCAAGTATCCATCATGGTACTTAAATGGGACCCTACTACCTTTCAAAGATGGGGCGAACTGGAAGAGGAAGACTTATACAAAATACTTTACAAATACATTGAAGATGATACACAAGATCACATCAGTCTACCATGTGAGAAATATGGCAAAGGCTTCAAGATTCTACAAAAATTTGGGTATGATGGAAAAAGCCCTCTTGGGTTACGAAAGGAAGGCATCATTGAACCTTTACAACCTGAATTGACATTTAAAAAGGAATGCTCGAAAGGACTTGGTTTCCTGACTTCCAAGGTCCAAACTCAAAGGACAGAAGAAGCCTTACAAATCAAAGCTACCAAAATTCAATAAGAGGATCGCTATTCCACATACTCCAACAAATGGGAATGGGGTTCAGATAAGTCCTCCAGTGACTACGAGCTCACCGAGACATTCAAAGAGCCAGATGAACCCACAGAAGAAGAGGAATTTTATAACAAGTTCAGAGTTGGTCAAGAAATAACCCATGAGGAGTCCACACGGTCCTTGTCTCAAGGTTCTAGGTTGAAATCACATAGGATGAGAACACCTATCCTAGAATGCGCTACTAGTGATGATAATTTGGATTCGCTCACAATCGAGACTGATGAGGAGAGTGCCATCGATGACCTCGATAATTACCTTGACATACCCAAATATAACTGCATCTTCACTCTTAGCCCCGCTAACTTCGAAGACATTGAAGGCCTTCCCCTTGTTCACCACCAACTCATTGATTGGGATCATGAAGGACCTGCACAGTTTGACACATTCCAAAATGATGAAGCTTTTATTGACTATCTAGGAATACGAGATGATCTTCCTCCTGGGGACCATAAAGCGGGATACACTATAGAACTTAATAGCGTGGCATATTTTGGTGAGGGTGTCAGACCTTCCAGTCGCAAAAATGTGAAAATAAGAACAAACCAAGGGTCTTATGGTGAAAACCACATTGTGGTGTTGTCTGACCCCAAAAAAGTAGAAAGAAAGGACGTATCTGAGGGCGAAAACCTCTCTAAGGCACCCGAAGATGGAAGGCTCAACATTCTCCCAGCATCATATGAGGAAAAGTCATCCATGTTGGTAGAGGAGACTATTAAAACAAACATTGGTACAAAAGAAGTTCCACACAACATATTCCTAGTTCAATCGTTGACGGAGTCAGAAAGGTCAAAATTCATAAGTTTCTTCAAAGAACGACAAATCAACTTTGCCTAGTCATACGCTGATATGCCTGGATTAGATCCGGATTTGGTAATGCATCATTTGACAGTTAAACTGGGGGCAAAGCCAGTGAAACAGAAATTAAGAAAAATGCATCCACAAGTGGCATTACTAGTCAAAGCAGAACTTTAGAAATTATTGGATGTCGGATTCATATGCCCAATTGATTATCCTGAATGGATCTCTAACTTAGTGCCTGTCAGTAAACCAGATCACAGCATCAGAATATGTACAGATTTCAGAGACATCAACAAAGCTTGTTCAAAGGATGACTTCCCATTACCAAATATTGACTTGATTGTTGATCTCACAACAGGTCATGAAATGTTATCATTAATGGATGGATTCTCTGGTTATAATCAAATAAGGATCGCGCCCGAGGATCAACACAAAACATCGTTCACTTGTCCTTGGGGAACTTTCTGCTAGAATGTCATGCCCTTCGGGCTAAAAAATACAGGTGCTACATATCAAAGAGCCATGACTACTATCTTTCATGATCTCATGCACGTAACCATGGAAGATTATGTCGACGACCTCTTGGGAAAATCAATAGACAAAAATACACATTTGGACATACTTTCAGTTGTCTTTGATCAGTTGGAAAAATACAAAGTAAGATTAAACCCCAAGAAATGTGTCTTTGGAGTAACCTCCGGGAAGCTCCTAGGATTCATTGTATCCAAAAGAGGAATCGAAGCTGATCCAACAAAAGTCAAAGCCATCTTGGAGTTGCAACCACCAAGAAATATCAGTCAACTTCGATCTTTACAAGGCAGACTCCAGTCCATACAAAGATTCATAGCGCAACTTGCAGATAAGTGTAATCCTTTTCAACACTTGCTACATAAAAACATCAAATTCAAATGGGATGATAACTATTAACAGGCTTTCCAGACGCTCAAAGATTATCTTCTAAATCCGCCAGTTCTAATGCCACCAGTTCCAGATCAACCTCTATTACTATACATATCAGCTACTTCAACAGCACTGGGGGCACTCTTAGCACAACAAAATTGCTGAGGGCAAGGAAAAAGCAGTATACCATATCAGTCGCACGTTGGTGGGATATAAGCTAAACTACACACCAATTGAGCGTGCATGTCTCACCATGGTCTTTGCTTCCCAGAAATTATGACATTACATGCTCACTCATAAGACTAAGTTGGTTGCAAGAATTGATCCATTGAAATACCTTCTTAATAAAGAAACACTTACTGGGTGACTGGCCAAATGGTTAATGATCCTGAGTGAATTCAACATCAAGTATGTGGATAGAAAAGCAATAAAAAGACAAGCAATTGCAGATCAATTAGCAGATGCTCCCATGATAGATGATGTTCCTCTAAGTTCAGAATTTCCAGATGAATCCATTTTAACAATGTCACATGCAAAGCCATGGCAACTGTACTTCGACGGCTCATACACACAGCATGGGGTACGAACTGGCATCCTCTTTATAACTCCTCAAGGGGATTCTATACCAAAATCATACCGCTTATCATTTCCTTGCACTAACAATATAGCGGAATATGAGGCATTAACAACAGGATTACGGATTGTAGTTCAGTGGAAGATCCAGGAACTTCGTGTTTTTGGGGACTCTCAACTTGTCATCCGTCAAGCAACTGATGATTACCAAACAAAAGATGAAAAATTAATGCCTTATAAACAAATGGTGGATGACCTGAAACAACACTTCACAAAGATAGACTTTGAGTAGATACCAAGAGAGCAGAATCGCGCTACAGATGCCATGGCTACAATTGTTTCACTGATTGATCTACCTCCAAACGAGACTCACTATGAGTTCTTGGTGGATAACCTTTTGGTTCCTTCATATGAGATCATGCCTACTGAGACCATATGTGTTGTCGGTCCCGAGTCCCAGTTATATGGCTCCATTTTCACATACCTTCGTGACAATACCCTACCTCCTCATCTATCAAATAACCAACATCGCACTTTCATTCGCCAATCCTCTAGATATGTCATTTTAGCTGATATCCTATATCGACGAGGTCTAGATGGCACTCTTCTTAGAATTTTAAAAAGTGACGAAGCTCAGATTGCGTTATGGGAAGTGCATGAAGGGATATGTGGTCCACATGCTAGTGGTCCTACCTTGTCCAAGAAACTCATCAGGACTGGATATTACTGGCCCAATATGGAAAAAGACTCATATCAGTTTGTCAAGAAATGTAAGCAATGTCAAATTCATGGAGACCTCATACATGCGCCAGCACAAGAACTTCAACCAATTGCATCTCCTTGGCCCTTTTATCAGTGGGGACTCGATCTCATAGGAAAGATTCACCCTCCTTCTTCCAATGGTCATAAATTCATTATCACTGCCACAGAGTATTTCACAAAATGGATTGAAGTTGTGCCTCTCACACAAGTCATAGGAAAACAAATTGCTACATTCATCCTCAACTATATCATTTGCCGATACGGTATTCCTGTTTCCATTATCACTGATAATGGGCATCCCTTCAAAAATCAGGATGTTCGTGAACTCTATGACCACTTCCATATTTCCCATCATTTCTCCACACTATATTACCCCCAAGGTAATGGTCAAGCTGAGGCGTCTAACAAAACAATCCTTAAAATCCTAAAGAAGATAGTCGACGACGTTGGCCGTAATTGGCATATCCAACTTAATTCTACACTTTGGGCCTACCACACAAGTGTCTGCACACCTACAGGAGCTACACCGTATTCACTTGTCTATGGCACTGAAGCCATCTTGCCTATTGAGGTCGAGCTACACTCTTTACGGGTCTCTTTGTAGAACATCATCAGTGATGAAGACTACAGGGTCTCTCACTTACAAGAGCTGGAACTACTGGATGAATGAAGACAAACTGCTTTTAATCATCTCAAGGCTTACCAACAACAAATGAGTCACAGCTACAATCACAAGGTTAAGCCTCACACATTTGAGGTAGGTGATTTGGTTCTCAGAGAAAATCCCAAAAATCAGCAAGACAGAGAGAAGAAGGGCAAGTTCGAACCAAATTGGCTTGGTCCTTACATCATTACAGTAGCATATGGATCTGGGGCATATCAGCTCTCAACTACAGAAGGTGAACCTTTGGAGGATCCTATCAATAGCATGCACCTTCGCAAGTTTTACACATATCTCTTCAGAGTATCCTAATTCAAAAAATACAAAAAAAAAAAAAAAAATACAAAAAAAAAAAAAAAAAAATTCAAAAATACAAAAAAATTATAAAACAACAAAATCGTTACTTGGTGAAAACCTGGCAAACAGGCGCCTTGTGACACAAAAAACATTGAAAAATCGAAAAAAGTAAAGAGAAATAATTCCGTCCAATGGTGAAAACCACTTCAGTGGTGCCCTGGACAAGTACCATGGTGAAAACTGGGTCACCAGCTCCATGTGTAGAGATATTGCTCCTCCCTCCTTCAGGATTCACTTTCATCCTTTCACTTTGCACACACTCACAACCTATTCGTTCATAATAAACTTACCCATTCCCATCATGGCTTGTTATTGATCTACCCAAGATTGGTTAGCCATTCATCATAACCCTCCCTTTTCACTCCCTTTCCATCCACAATAAATCAGATCCTATCTGTGGACAAGGCAAATCCTATGTCTAGTGATGGGTGTGGAACTGAGAACATCACATGTTTCGAGGAGTATAGTTTCTTCTAGCTTCCTTCAGTTTATCCGCGCATAATTCGCAATAAAGCAACATTTGCATCAGAAATCCGCAATAAAGTTTCATCTTCTACGCAATAAAGTATTAGTTTCATGGATTCAGTCAGTTTCAGATGACACAATAGCAACAATGGGCTTCAACAAAATCAAATCTTTCAACAGACTCAGACAACATATGGTTCTGTGCTATCTATCCTTTCTGTGAAAGTAAACATTGTGACCACAATCAAATAAAACTTATACAAGTGACAAGAGACACTAAATATTAGGACTATAGTGGATGTTGGTGTTGAGTCTTGGTTTTCTTTTGATTTTATCTTTTGGTGACATGTCTTTTAGCTTTTCCAGGATGTCTCTGACTAGAGATTCTATCTCCAGGATGTCTTTGACTAGAAAGGCGAGGATGGGGTATCGTCACCTATTTGTATTTGTTGTCTGTGGATTGTCTCTTAGTAATGCTATGACTTGTCCAAGGATATGAGGACACTATGAGTCTAGTATGAACTCGGGCATTCCTTGTTTGTGACTATCTTATCTCCATGCAAATAGGTACAATGACTTTCTAGGTTGAACATATGCCTCGATTGTCATAACCTACTTGCCATAATAAAGCTCAATGATGATAACGCACAAGCTCTATCACTTTCATATCTTCTATCTTTCATCCCCCTTTCTTGATTGACTTCCATCATCCTTCTTGAGTCCGCGTAGCTTGCTATCACATGACTGAGTATAATGACACACCAAAAACATTTGCATTTCATGTAGTTGCACCTGCATTACCACATATAAGCATTTCATACATACATCACAACTGCATCACATCCTACACACAACACCTGTTAGCACAATTTACATTTGCATTATCATATTCATCTGCATTACATACATTCATATTTGCATCATGCATACACATATAAAACATAAAAGAACAAAAATATTGCATTGCATCATATGTACATATTTGCATCCATATCATAAGCATCACATAAGAACATCTCATCACATAGGTACACATGCATATAGCTACCGCAAAAAGGAATCATCTCATATATATATATATATATATATATATATATATATATATATATATATATATATATATATATATATATATATATATATATATATATATAGTGTCATGATACAATGATGTCAAAATCATATGGCTACAATCACCCACAGGTGTCTACATCATCATACAAAAATGGTACAATATTGATACATAGGGAGCCCTCTACAGCTATGATGAACTCCCTCCCTCGGAGCCGCCTGGCCTCAACGGAATCTGAGCCCCTAAAGGACCCGCCCCAGGATCATCCCTCCTGTCCCCTCTATCTGGTGGTGGTGGAGGACCCATAACCCCACCACTCAATGCCTGTCTCCTCCGGCTCCCTCCCATAGCTATCATTGTACACGATGGTCTATGGAAGCTCCTTGCCCGCTGATCCGCTGGCACTGCACCATAATAGAGATCCCGCCAGTAGGCAATCTCCTCCCCAGCCCACAGAACATAGGCATATCTAGCCCCTGTGTCCTCTGCTGCCTGCCTCCTAGCCCTCAGTGCTGTCTCAGCCTCTATGTAGCGTTGAATGGCCTGGTCTTGCTCCTGCTCAGTATCTCAGAGCCACCTCCTGAGCCTATCCCTCTCCCTCTCCAACTCCTGGATCTCATCTGCCTGTCCCTGGCAGATCTCCCTCAGCTCCGTCAGCTCATCCTCCTCGACCTAAGCCCCTTGTGGCTCCCCCTGTACGGGTGCCTGCCCCTATGCCTGTGCCTGTACTAGTACCTATATTGGTGCCTATACTGGTACCTATCCCTGTATCTGTCCCTGTCCCTGTACCTGCACCTGTCTGGGACCCTATGTTACTGGTACCTGTAGCGGCAATCCACCGTGACCCCTCACCACCCAAGCCTGCCTGTCCTCTCTACCCTCCCTCCGCGGTGCAACTCTCCTCTCTCCAACTACTCCCCTCCTCCTCCATCGGCCTCTGCCACCACCATCTCCATCATCATCCCCATCCCCACCACCATCTCCATCTAATAGCTCTCCCGGATCCATCAGGCATGGGAATGGATGCTCGGCCCAGTATGCTGTGTACTCGGCATCCATGCCGGCATCCTCAATCTCTGGCCACATGTCCCAGGGTAGGGGAATCATCTCTAGCAGCTGTGTAACAGCCTGATCATATGATAATAGGGTTCCAAACTGTGCTTGATCTCTCACAGTCCGTGCATACATGCCTGAACCCCGTGGCATCCGCTGAATCCTGCCAAACTGCCTGCCAACCCTATCCACTAGCTGCCTCTCCAGCACATAGGGCATCTGCCCAATCAGGTACCTACTCCGGAAGGTGTAGGGAAGCTCAACCGCATCATCCTCCCACTGCTTGCATCCCAGGTATGGCCTCCATATGACCATGTCAATGTCATCTATCACCCGCCGCCAATGCTCTAACCTGCCAATCAGTGGCTGCGACGTGATCATGTCATACAAGTGAACAAAACTATGTATGTGACCTCTGCCTCTGAAGTGTATCGGTCTCGTCACTAGCAGATGCTCATAAGCCCACACCTACAACAATGTCACCCCGCAGCCCAATCCCACTGATCCGTGGTATACAAACTAATGCAGCTCATAGTAGAGGTTTGCCAACACACACGGTCCCCAAGCATATCTGGTGTGCTATGTCACTAGTGTCTCCAGTGCACCTCCCCAGCCTACAGCCAACCCCCATGTCGCCCTATCCGGACATAGGAACCCACTGATCGCTCCTCCTATAACTGCTGGCAGCGCTAACCCTGTAGCTATCATAGTGTCCCAAGCCACATGCCCTGCCCTCATCTCCAGTCCTGGGTCATGGAACACTCATTTCAGGGCCTCCCTGTCTCCATCTCGATCATATGGGATCAGCTCCCCGTCGATCGGTATCCACAAAATCCTATATACATCCTCAAGGGTGACTGTCATCTCACCCGTCGGCAAATGAAATGTACATGTCTCGGAGTGCCATCTCTCCGCCAGCGCAGTCAACAGTCCCATGTTCACTCAAAACTCAGGCACATACAACACATGTCTCAATCCCATAGCCTCAATCGCAACTCGCTCCTCGGCTGTCAGCTCAGGTCGCAACCTCTGAGTTGATGGGAATCTCTCCCGTGACTCCAACATAGGCAAATACTCCTGCAGTCAAGCAAATCAATCATCTCAGTCCTAGTGACACTCACTGTTCATCACAAAGTGTTTCTTCTGCCCTAGTGGTACTCCCTGTTCATCACAAAGTACTACGTGTGTGACACTCACTGTTCATCACAAAGTGTTGCTCACATTTGCACTCACTGTTCATCACAAAGTGCTGCTCATATTTTAGTACTCCCTGTTCATCACAAAGTACTCTATCTTAGTACTCACTATTCATCACAAAGTGCCTTGATCTATCCCAGTCTTCCCTAGAGGACCTGCTTGAGTGTATTCTCTCAGCAACTTATCCAATCGACAGCGTATGTTCATCACAGAACTGCCGATTTGACCTAGAAGACACAAATTCACATTTTTTGGACACAAACACGCTTTTCTGACATAAACGCACTTGAAGACTACACAGACGCGCCCGAAAAACACAGACGCACCTGAAAAACACAGACGTGCCTATGCTCTACACAGATGCGCCTGGGCGACATAGACGTGCCTTCTTGACATAGACGCGCCTACACATCACAAACACGGCCGCATTTGGCATAGATGCGGTTTCCATCACAGACGTGCCTGGTACAAACACAGACGCGCCTCGCGAGCATAGATGCGCCTGGCACCAACGCAGACGCGCCTGGATGTTTTTGGATATTTTTGGACCCTATTCTATGTGCATTTATTTCCCTATCTACCATGCATTAATGACAATAATAAATGCAACAAAGTACGAGGAGGTTTCGCGGTACTTACCGGCTCTCCTGCCTATGCTAGCCTCTGAAATCGACGAACACGGTCGAATATATGAATGAAGGCCATCGCTACTGACTGCAGCTGCTCTTTTCTCTCTCTGCACTCTACTCTCGTGGATGTGTAGATGACAATGAGGATGTATTTTCCCCCATGGTCTATCTTATAGACTACCCTAGCCCTAGCCCTCGTCTCCCGCGTCAGTCTTCGTTATCCCGTGACTTTGTCACTTTATCCGATCAGTCCATTCTAGCCTTTCTTTCTTATCAAGAGATTGTCTACGATCTTTTCAGACATTTTCATCCAATCTCTCGAGGGGGCATATCATTCCCATCTTGGGGCAACTTTGTATCAGTTCATCTTATCTTCTTTGAAACAACGCGACAAGCCGCATTGTCTCAAAGAGGGGCAAAATGTAGACACCTAAAATTGTCCAGTCTAATTAAATAAATATTTTATTTATTTAATTATCTAAGCTTAATTCTTCTATTAATTAAATAAATCTTTATTTATTTAATTAATTCATTTATCCTCTTCTAGCCTTATTTCTCATTTAAATAAATACATTTATTTATTTAAATTATCCTTTTCCTAAATTAAATAAATATCTTATTTATTTAATTGATCCCACTTCTACTATTAATTAAATAAATCTTTATTTATTTAATTAATTCATTAACCTTTTCTACCCATGACACATGTCATTCATCTCTTAATTCATACACTACCTACCCCTTTCATTATTTTATTATTTCTTTTACCTACCCTCTAATCATAGCCGACCTCCTTTTACACCTCTCAATCTTATCCCTCCATTTCATATTGTGTCTTCTATATAAGGAGATGCTTCCTTCATTATCAAACCCTAATGAATCATCTTAATGACTTGACTACACTACGATCCTACTTGCAACCACATTCCGTTCTTTGTTGAGCTCTTGTGTACATAAAATCTAAGAGCAAATATATCAAGCAAGATCAATGGAGATAGGAAGAATGGAGATCCAAACCCTATTGGACATGTGATGGTATAGTCTTTGTGATTTCATTTGATTTGCATTGTCTTAGGTAATCTTCATATGTTATGGTGGATCTTTGTTGTTGTTAGGCTAGGGTTTTGTGGTTGAATTCATTTAGTCTTTCAATATAATTATTATTGTTATCCATTTTCACCATATACAAATGTAATAACTTAAGAATATCTTTATACTTTACAATTGCATGAAGTAACATATTGATATGATAAATTTGATTTAGTGGTTAAGATCTTTGATGGTTTATCTTGTCCTACTATAGGTTCTAATACTCTTCCCATTAAGGTTGGTACTAAGTGCTTAGATGTCATTTTTGCTATCATTCCTAAATCCTACATCAGATCAATTTTGTGTGAAGTTGGGACATCCTTGCCCTTGGTTCTCTTCCACGAAAGCGATCCCATCTACCCTTCATAAATGTCTCAAATTTCTTCATTATGACAAAATCTTAACAATAAATCATAGCATGTACCCAATACCAACCCACGCATGCACTAGTTCAACAACAACTAACTGAGTAAGTTGGACTTTTAATTCACTTGTTTTTCATGAGATAAACAACTTTTTTTAATATATTTATAAAATTATAATTATTAATCAACCATAATCAATGTACAAATAATTAGTGGAACGAACTGATTTTTTTTGTATATATATATTAAATATAGAGGAAGAAGCATTACATAAAAAAGATCACAGTATTAAATTTATTTCCATTGTTTAATGAAATATTGAAATAACGTAGCTCATACTCGTAGACAAAAAGCATTTGAAAAACTTTCATTAATAAAAATAAAATAGAAAGCATTTTTATATCCATAACTGGCAAACTGAAACAAACTAGAATTTGAAAAATTATCATTAATATTTATGCTTTGGAAATTTATAATTTTTACATGTCTGAGACCTGAGTCCCTCAAAAACTTTAAAGCCAAAATGAGTGAGCCACTGAGCCTGTGAGGTTTCGAGGACATAGGCAAAAACAAAACTACTAGGGAGTAAGGGGTCAGGGCTAGAGCACAGGTAGTGGATGGTTTACCCTAAGAATCTGGCCCTCCTTCCATGTAGAATTCTTCAGACAGTAGAAGCTGAGAGAATTCTTCAAGCCACCTATAGTTTGGAAAGTTGTCGAGGAGCAACCATTTTCAGAGAAAGTCCCTGCCAATCCGTGCCCATTTTCTGTGACACGTCAACTGCTTCGCATTTAGGTTCAAAAGAAATGGTTGCCTAGCCATTGGCACTGTTTGGTCAAGGAGGAGAAGCTTGGTTAATTCACTCTCCCAAGGGATCCCCACCCCTAATTTAGCAAGGACAATAACAGTAACGTTGTCTCCAAGGAAGTCTTCCTTAAACACCTTCCTTAATAGCATCAACATATCCACCTTGTCTCCTCCTAGGTCCAAAAGAGACGCCAAGAACCGGGATGTAATGTCTATGTTAACACGGTATCTATTTTTGTTTCATAGAAAGTCTCTACCCAGCAACATCCACACAACCTCATTGCCAGTGAACGACCCAACCTCCTTGCAGACTAATTGGAGGGTTGGGTCTCTAACAGAGCCCAGAAAGGCCTTCAAGTCGTCTGCATAAATGCTTCTCAAGTGGATGGGAGTGTCCATCTTGAGAAATCAGATTACCAAATTAAACAACCTGAGCCTATAGACCTAAACCAGAGGCAGAATTTAAATACCGTGAGCTCCGACAATTTATCTACCAAATGGCAAAGGCTAATTGAAGATGAAAGAAGTAAAAATTATATATAAATAGTTGAAGCTCTTGATTGTAATAATTACTTCTCTAACCGTATAAATATTCCTTTAAGTTTTTTTAAATCTTTCGTATCTTGGCAAATCTCTCCCATAAATGCACTAGTGTGCAAAATTGGAAACAGCTATAAACCAATACCATGTTGGCAAGTACAACATTGGAAGTCGTGGGGACAAAGTGGATTGCATTTAGTGACCAGATATATACTAAATGAGTGAAATTATCAATCGTGACATTTGATATGTGTCTATTGAATCCAATTCCATTCCGGGCACTTTCTGGTGAGCTATGTTCTCTTCAGAAAATTGGGCCAAAATAAAACTTCAGTCATTGATCTATGATCATCGAATGGTTTAAAATTATTGATGGATTTTAGGTACGTGTCACCCTTCACGTGTCAAAGAGGTCACGCTTATTGATACATCATGCAGACTCTGGACTCAATGTGATGTGATGTGCCTTGTTTATTAATGGCAATGAATTCATGAAATCGCCAATAAATTATATATTTTTCCATAAATAACAAAATATTACCCAAAACAAATTAAATAATTTTCAAGCGGTGGATAAAATCACCAATATATTTAAATAATGTTTCCTTTGGAGTAAAAATTTTCACCCATACAATTATATATTTGTTCCTTTAAAAACAAAAATTATTCGCCGCCTACAATATATATTTTCCCCATAGAACAAGGTATTATTCGCCAGAAATTTATGGAATTTTCATACCCTAGAAAAAAATCGCCAATACAAAATAATTTTTTTCCCTATTTTGAAAATTTTTTTTGCCATCAATATGAAAATTTCCCAAAAAAAATAATGTCTAATTCGCCAAGATTTTACACTTTTGCCCGAGGGATGGTTTCTTAAAGTTATCCCTGCTTGCATGCTATGAATCCAAGGTTTCCCTAATAGAAGGTTGTATGTCAAATACCGGGCATAACATAAATGGGTGTAAGTAACACAATAGGACCTACCTTAACAAGCAAGGTTATGACACCTAGACATTGTTTAGCCACATTATCAAAACCTCGAATAGTAAGAGAAGAAGGTTCTATGAGAATATGATCCACTTTAATATTATCCAATAAGTCCACACCACAAACATTAAGGCCAGATACATTGTCCACAAGGGTTCGCCTTATAGCACTATCATGGATAATAACCACAATCATAAGAGGATCATATTGATTTTGGATTTCAGGAGAAGGTAACTCATCTTGTGTGAATATAATTTGATCTTTGGAATTGTTTGTAGGATCAATCAAAGCGGACATGTTATTAGGTGTCACTACAGGTGGGACATCTAAGTTTTTCAAAGCATCTTGTAACATCTCATGATAAGAAGGTGAAGTTTGAACCAAATCCCAAATATAAATCTTAGCAGGAGTGGCCTTAAGTTGTTCAGTGAGATCATACTCCTTGCTAGGATTTGATATACGAGGTGCTTGTGGAAGAATAGGTTGAGAGGGAGGAAATGAAGTTGGGATAATTGGAGGAGGAATAGGTTGCCTATTGTTTCTTGTGTTTTAGATATGAGCAACTGTATGATAACTCTCTCCCATGACTTTCTTAGCATACTCATAAGGGCTCTTAGTAGGATAACCTGCTTACATAGTAATAATAGGTTTCTTAGGAGTGCAAAAAGAATCATTAGCATAACCACCTGGAACCACTAAGATAGGCTTACATAGGGAATTTTGAGAAGGATAAGCACCTTGAACTGTGAAGAGGGGTTTATTAGGTGTTTCATTCACATGTATCAAATTGATTGACGATGGTTTAGGAAAATCAAAGTTGTCCTTAGAAGAAGAATGAACAATATTGTTGGAAGAATTGTTGATAGTCTCTCCTTGCACTAAAATGTTATCATGGATAAGACCAATTTTAGGAGGGAGACTAGAAGTAGGAATTGACGTTTTAGGAAAGGTCATATTATCCTCTATCACCAAAGGATCTACATGGGGAATAAACTCTTGAGGAGAAGGATCAACATTACTCTTTAAAGTCTCACCTTTGAGAGGGATATCTTTGAAAAATATGTTAACCATCTTATCTTGAACTAGGGTATCCTTATGAGTAGAACCATGTTCAGGAGAGGGAGATGCTTTATTTTTAGAGGGAAATGATTGAGATTCATGGAAGGTGAGATTCTATCAAGGGAGTTATCAATCATGATTTCATCCCCTTTGGATGGGTTTCTCTCATGGGGGAGAGAATAATCAACACCTTATTCTAATGGTTCATCCCAAATAGTGAGGTCATTAGAAAAAGAATTAGAAATATCTTGCACAAAGATGTCCTTATTGCTATTGCCAATTTCGGGAGAAGGGATAACATTGTTCATTAATTCTTCATCCTTATGAAGGAGAGAATCACTACATGTATTTAAATCATCCTCTTTCCTCAAAATATCTTCAATAGGATCTTTGGGGGGAGAGAATTAAGGAAAATTATGGTTTCATCTTCTTTCTCTAAGGCATCTTTAGGGATAAGACAAACTTTAGGAGAAGGGAAAGCATTTCTCATTAATACATCATCTCTAGTGGGAATTTTGTTGGAATAAAAAGAGGAAATGCCCTCTCTAGAAAAAGTAGGGACAATACCATCTTCTTGCACTAAATGAACCTCATGAGGGGAGTATTATTTAGGAGTGAGATGAACATCTTTCTCCAAAGATTCATGCTTAGAAAGGATATCTTTGGAAGAAGTGCTCATAACCTCTTGTTGTACTAACATGCCCCCATTGGTAAGACCAAATTTGGGAGAAGATAAGTCAATGTCCATCAATACCTTTTCACTTAGAGAGGAATCATGTAAGGAAGGTGAAGTAATATTAAGAAAGGTGTTTATGATATCATCCTCTTCCTCTAAGATGGCTAGATGGGAAGGGCACATTTTAGGAGGATTTTCAAGATCACTCTTCAAATATTCATCCTCAGAGCATAAGAGAGTTTTGAAGGGATTGGTAAAAATTATTTTAGCCAATATAATGTTGTCATAGATGGGAAGTGGTTCTCTAAGAGAAGGAAAAATTGAAACAAGGGAAGCTAACCCATTATCACATTTACGAAATGAATGCATCACGACAAAAAAATTTCTCTTTCAAATGATAACATATGCAAAATAAAAGGAAATGTTCAATTTTAACCAATGAAATAACTCTAGATGTTGATTTGGAAAATTAAATTTATGAGTGGAATGTGTTCTAAAATTAGATCTGAAATTAATGATCCAAATTAAGCTATCCACAAGTTCAATTTTGAATTGAAAAATTAGGGTTTTAGCAAAATTAACCTCTAAATTTTGGAATTTGTAAGGAATTGAAACTTGTAAATGTAAATTTGAATTTCAAATAGAAAAAACACTCAGATTTGAGAACATAAATCATAATTAAAGAAGGTTGGATTCATGTCAGGTTCACCAAAATGGGGTGGCGAGAAAAGCGAGATCGGGTGACTAGGACCTAATCCCACTTTTGCCAACACATTGGGAATATGAAAGAGCCTACGGAGATAGATCACTTTGGCTACTTCTTTTGAGAAAGGGATATTAAAGGATTATCTCTTAGGGTTTCTATTCCTCTTGCTGCAAATGATGAGAAAAACTAGGGTTTGAATGATCAACTAGGCTAGGAGATAAAGAATGAAGCACAAATGAACTTGGAATTGAACAAACTTGCAGATCTAAAACTAAGAACTAAAAGAATGAAAGGGGGAGGATTCTTTATGTGTACTTGATTCTACAAATTGAACCAAACTGACCTAGACCAGGGTGCCACTCCACTGTCTTGTTTCTGCAGACAGGAGGCTGCAATTGAGACACTGCAAATTTGATATCCTGAAGCTGCAACCTGCTAAAAATCACTGAAAAATTAGAGGAACCATGGTGTCATGGCACTTCAATGGGTAGGACCAGGACACCACGCCCCTATCCCAGGCATATTAGGGTAGATCTGATGATTTTGGGTGATTCTTGTGCCTTTTGTTGAGCTGAAAGTGCCTTTGGATGCCTGTTTTTGCACCTGCAACTGAAAAGGGAAGGTTCGGGTTGCTACATGGGGTTTCACCTTAGTCAAAACCCTTTCTTGGTGATTTCCACCTCCACAAATAGCTGATAATGTACTGAAAATGTGTGTGCTAGAACCTTGTGTGCATGCAAGATCCTTAATGATAAGAAACTAGAGCTACCCTATGCATGAGAGTAAACCCTGAATGTAAATGTGAATGTAAATAATAATGCTTCAAACCAAATATGCTAAATGATCTAAAGAATGAATGTGAATATGCAAATTTATGTAAAGAAGCTCATACAAAGACATGAAAATAACATGAAATCATACCAATCCCCAAGGGAGAGATATTGCCACTAGATCTCCTATTAATCTTCAATGTCTTCAAGGCTCCTAATTGATGATGAATGCTTGAAAAATTATTTATGAATTTTGTTGAATGTTGTTGAAGACTCCACATAGGCTTCTCTTTCACTACATAGAAGGCTCCTCATGCTCGCTCCAACAGCTTGTTCCTCTATTTTCTGAGATGCCTTCAAATGAAGAAAGAGAGCTCTTATGTATAAAACCCTAGATCTTAATTTTGACTTAATTCCACCTTTAGGCTGACATAGGAATTGAATTTCCCACCAATATTATAATATCATAGAATTGTGCTCCCGAAATTTTGAGCAAAAAGCTGAGGGCCGTGGCAGGAATGCACATGGTCCGACCAAATTTTCACCAAATTTTTAGGGCTGTTAGATATGATGATATTAGAGCGAATCCCAAAGTTGCAGCTGATTTTGAGGTGTTTTGATATGAGAAATCGGGCCTTAAAGGTTGAAATAGGACATAATTAGGGTTTATGATTAAATGATTTATTGGAGGAATAAAATAAAAAGGGGCACACTTAGGGTAAAGGGCCCAATTTTATAACGTATGAAGTGATGAAATTGATGGTATGATGAAAGAATAAGTATCTAGTAGAATAATAAGAGAGGGGGTGAATCAGTATACTGAAAACTGATACAAAGTTCCCAAACTCAAACTCAGTTAAACAAAGTAATCATATCTCAGACAAGATCAATATTCATAGGAATACTTGACATCAACTGGTTTAACTGTTATGACAACTTTAACAGTAAACAACTTCAATCTTGTGAATATCAACAATGCTTAATCATAACTCAACATATTCATCTCTCAATGCTTTTACTAAATATACCTTATCATAAATTAACCAAATCAACAAATAAAGTCACAACCACAAAAGCATTCACCACTTGACACAAATGTCTATATGTGGAAAACCCAAATAGGTAAAAACCACGGTGAGATGGGACTCACAAGGATAGCTATTTGTACTCTTTTGAAGTTTTCCCTCTTAGGAGCCAAAGCCTGTTAGAGCTTTACAATAAGTCTTGTTAAGAACTAATTCCGGTTAGGAATCACCCAGTTAAGGGATTTACAAATATGCCTTGTTAGAAGCACAATCCCTTTTAGGAGTAACCTCGCTGGAGGATTTAAGAATCCAAGCTAATGGAACACCTTGTTAGAGGATTTAATGAGTAACCAAGGTTGTTAGAGCTTACTCGGTTAAGGGATTTAACTTCTGTTGTAATTGTTAGAAAAAGAGTTTTGTTGATCTGTTTGAATAGCACTACTTTTGCTTGATCAGACCCTTCTATAACCTTTAGTCTATCTTTACTCAAAAGTAAAGATCCATTCACCAGTTTGGCAACTATAGACTCAATGGGTTTTCTACCAACCTTTCCAACCACTTTGCCAAACAACTTCATCGACCATAAATAGAAATCAATTAGGTCGGTAACACAGCAAAAACCTAATTTTCATCATCAAGATTACAAACAAGTCGGCATAATCTTGACCATTAGAAATCATGACAATCTCTTCACATTCTTCAAGACAATTCCAACTGCTCCATGATCACCGCTTCATCAGACTTTGTAACTCTTCACATGTTGTACATTAGATGCAATCCACTTTGCTCCTTCCCTAGACAAGAACAAACACGTCAAAACAATTTAAATATATCCTCAATCAAATGATCACACGTATCTCCATAATTACCGCTTATCAGATAATAAACCATCAAACTTGGTCGGTTAGGGTTTAACAGCTGATAGGGTTTACCGGTTACATTACATAAAAAAGTTTAACCCTTTACACCGGTTCACCGATTCATCTTACAAACTTAACATACCAGTTACTAGCCAATATCAAAAACAACAATATCAGCAATAACATGAATGCCATTTACCTATTCAATTGACATCAATGACAACATATCATTAATACAATCTCTATGCAAAATACCATCAAACTCAAAATGCCAACAATCTCCCCCTTTGGCATTGATGACAATACAAATATCAATGCCTTTGATTGTTGCTGAGATTGGTGAATAGGAATCCTGGTTTACATTACCAAGTATTCACCTTGCTCTGTCTGTCTTCATCTTGTCACTGGTTCACTTAATCAGACATATACTTCTTCTCCCCAATCACATACTTCTTCTCCCCCTTTGACAACAATGCCAAAGTGAAAGTAAAACATGGAATTTTGCTCTCATTGTGATGTTGATGCTCCCCCTATGGAATACATCCACTCCTTCATCAATCCATATAGGATTCTACAAGTGGTCCAGGGACTGATGCAATCAGCATCATGCTCAACTGATTTCATGAAGAGGGACAACCCCCAATTGACTTCTAAGATACTCAAAAGTGGTCTTAGGCAGAGGTTTGGTAAAGATATTGCAAGCTGCTCCTTGGTAGAAACATGCTCCAAGATAACATCTTTACTTTGAACTTTTTCCCTCAAGAAGTGATATTTCAATTCAATGTGCTTAGTCCTTGCGTGCAAAACAATATTTTTTGGAAATGTTTATTGCACTTGTATTATCACACAAAATCTTTATAGGTTCTGAGATTTCCATCTTCAAACCACCCAAAATGTGCCTCATCCAAATAGCCTGTGTGCAATTCATATAAGTTGCTACATACTCAGCTTTAGCAGTAGATTGTGAAGTGCAACTCTGCTTTTTACAACTCCAAGGGACTAGCCTTCCTCCTAAAAAGAATGTTCCACCAGTAGTACTCTTCCAGTCATCAATGTTTCCTGCCCAATCAGCATCTGTGTATGCTTTCAGATAAAAATTTCCACCATATGGATACCATAATCCATACTCAATAGTACCTTTCAGATATCTAAAGATCTCTTAGTTGCCATCATATGTGACTCCTTTGGATTCTTCTAAAATCTAGCAACAATACCAACTGCATGGGCAATATCGGATCGACTGTAAACAACATAGTGTAATTTTCCAATCATTGACCTCTATTCCTTTTCATCTACAAACTTAGACACATCCTCTTTGAACAATTTGCAATCTGTAACCATTGGGGTTCCAACTAGTTTACAGTCACTCATACCAAAAGTCTTCAAAATCTCTTTCACATACTTGGATTGAGTAATGAAAATACCATTCTTCATCTGTTGTATCTGTAAGCCTATGAAATTTTTTATTTATCCTACTAATGACATCTCAAATTCATTCTTCATTACATCTGCAAAACAATTACTCATGTCATCATTACCTACAAATATGATGTCATATACAAATACTTCACTGACGAGTATTTCATCTCCTTCAGACTTGAGATAAATGTTGTTGTCATCACTTGTTCTAATAAAGCCTATCTTCATCAAATGAGTATGAAGTTGTTCATACCATGCTCTAGGTGCCTGCTTTAATCCATACAAGGCTTTATGCAATTTTCATACCATGCCTTCCTTGTCTGTCAATGCATAACCATCAGGTTGCTCTATATAAACCTCTTCTTGCAATATCCCATTCAAAAATGCAAACTTGACATCCATCTAGTATACCTTGAACTTCTTATGAGCTGCAAATGCAAGCAATGTTATGACACCTTCCAATCTTGCTACTAGTGCAAAAGTTTCTCCATAATCTTCTCCTTCTTCTTGTGCATAACCTTTTCATACTAATCTTTCTTTATTCCGAACTACAACACCATCTTCATTTAACTTGTTTCTGAACACCCATTTGGTACCTATAACATTCCTGTTTACCGATCGGGGTACCAGGGTCCAAGTGTTGTTCTTCTCAATTTGATCTAACTCCTCCTCCATAGCTTTCACCTAATGATCATCACCAAATGCCTCTTTAACACTTCTAGGTTCAAAGGTGGATATCATGCAAGAGTTCTCTCTTATTCTCCTTCTAGTTAGTACTCCAGCATCCTTATCCCCAATTATCTATTTAGGACTATGATTCAGTCTCACATACCTAGGTAAAACATGATCATTCTCTTTAGGTTCAGCTTCATCATTGTCATCTTTCTCTAAATTTGTTTTTTCTGGTTGAACAACTTCATCAGGATTTTCTTTACCGGTTCCTGATTTAACAGTTTCAAGTTCCAAAAGCAAAAAGCAAGGATCTTCATCCTTCTTCTTGGAACCGGTTCCTTCTAAAATTTCAGGACATTCATCTACATGAACATCAACACTTTCAACAATTTTCTGTGTGCGGTTGTTGAAGCATTTATAGGCCTTACTCTTGGTGGAATAGCCAAGGAATATGCCTTCATCACTCTTAGCTTCAAACTTGCTTATGTAATCACCTCTTTTAATAAAACATTTTCTACCAAATATCTTAAAATAGCTAACATCAGGTGATCTCTCATACCAGTACTCATATGGGGTCTTGTCCTTACCTCTTTTCACCAGAACTTGGTTCATTATGTACACAAATGTAATTACAGTTTCTTTCCAAAAAAAATTTGATACGCCTCCTTGTATCAACATAGTTCTAGCTGCTTCAACCACTGATCGGTTGCTTCTTTCTACTATACCATTCTGTTGTGGTGTCCTTGGTGCAGAAAGCTACCGCTTGATACCATTATCATCACAATATTTAGCGAACTCTGTAGAAGTGAATTCACCACCTTGATCTGTTCTTAGACATTTTATCTTTTTGTCACTCTCTGTCTCAGCTAAGGCTCTAAATGCCTTGAATTTACCAAAAGCTTCATTCTTATCCTTCAAGAATGTGACCCACATCATCCTTGAATAGTCATCAGTAGAGATCATAAAGTATCTGTCACCTTGAATGCTTCTTATCCTTATTGGTCTGCATAGATCAGTATGAACCAAATCTAACAAGTTCTCTGCTAAGAAGGACTTGCTCTTGAAAGTTGAAGAAGTCATCTTTCCTAGTTGACATTCTTTACAAAGAGCATTAACCAATTTGTCTAGCTGAGGCATACCTCTTACTATCTTAGACTTGCTTACTTTAATAATATTGTCAAAATTGATATGACAAAATCTCTTATGCCAAAGCTAGCTATCATCTATTTTTGCAATCAAACAGTTGCTAACTTTAGGATTGAGATGAAACAGATTACCTTTGGTCTATTTACCGGTTGCGATCAATTCACCTTTGTTGTCAAATATTTTGCATATACCTTTTATGAACTCCAGTGGGTATCCTCTATCATTAAGTTGTGCCACACTTAACAGGTTGTGCTTTAGGCCTTCAACCCAATAGACATCATCAGCACTTCTCTTCCCATTAAGAGAAATTACTCCCTTACCTTTAACCATATAGGGTGAGTCATTGCCAAATCTAACAACACCGCCATCAAATTCTTTCAGGGAAAGAAATTTTCTCTGATCACTAGTCATGTGATGTGAACAACCACTATCAATGATCCAATCATTAGAGTTACTAGTGCCTTTTGTTCTAATATTTCTTCCTTAATTGCTACAAACACAATACCTTCACTAGCATCATCATCAGATTCTTCATCAGTAACACCACTATCAATAGCTACAAGACAATCTCTCTTGCCTTTACCCTTATATTTGTTAAATTTGTCTCTCTTATATTCATTTTCACCATTAGGGCAATTTGCTGCTATATGACAAATCTTGTTGCATGCAAAACATTTTAAAGGTAGCTTACCTTTATATTTACTAGTGCCTCTAGGTACTCATTTTTCCAACAATGCTTCAAGTTCCACTAAGTTGTCTTCATCTTCAACATCTTTACTGGATCAGATTCATAGTTATGGTCGGTATCTCTACTTCTTCTCACAGATGGGTTAGAGAGAAAAGCTTTGAATGCAGATTCTGATTTCTATACACTACCATCATAGCCATTTAGTTCAAAAGCAGTAAGTTTGCCAATAATAGAGTTAAGAGTTACCTTTGTCTTATCAATGGATTTAGCTCTTGAATAGCTACAGTCAGATAGCATAGACCGGTAGCAGGGTTCTCAGTACCTTACTAATTAATATGGCATCTTCCACATTCCCTCCTGCACTTTTTATCTCACCAACTATCTCTTTAATCCTTTGACCATACTGTTGGATATTCTCACCTTCAGACATTCTCATGTCATCAAATTTTCCTCTTAAACTCTCTTCTTTAGCAATCTTGACATGCTCATCACCGCTATAAATCTCTTCCAGTTTCTTCTATACTTCATATGCAGTTTCAAGACCATGAACATCTACATATTCGGCATTAGACAAGGAACTGATAATAGCTTCTAGTTCCTGGTGATTTTCTTGTTGTTCTTTCTTCTGATCATCAGTTAGGGGTCTAGTAGGTGTAGTATACTTATTTTCTATATGCTCCCAATACTGACTACCAAGACTCTTAATGTAAATCTTCATTATGTCACTCTATATTCTATAGTTATCTTTGTTGAACTTCAGACCTTCTTTCTTCATCATGATCTACAAGATCTTTTCCTCAAGCTGTTAGGATTTTAGATTAAGAGGACCTGAGAAGCTCTGATACCAATTGATGGTATGATGAAAGAATAAGTATCCGGTAGAATACTGAGAGGGGGGGTGAATCAGTATACTGAAAAACTGATACAAAGTTCCCAAACTCAAACTCAGTCAAACAAAGTAATCATATCTCAGACAAGATAAATATTCATAGGAATACTTGACATCAACCAGTTTAACTGTTATGACAACTTTAATATAAAAAACTTCAATCCTATGAATATCAACAATGCTTAATCATAACTCAACATATTCATCTCTCAATGCATTTACTTAACATACCTTATCAGAAATTAACCAAATCAACAAATAAATTCACAACCACAAAAGAATTCACCACTTGACATAAATGTTTATACGTGGAAACCCTAAATAGGTAAAAATCATGGTGAGATGGGACTCACAAGGATAGCTATCTAAACTCTTTTGAAGTTTACCTTGTTAGGAGCCAAAGCTTGTTAGAGCTTTACAATAAGTCCTATTAAGAACGAATTCTAGTTAGGAATCGCTCGGTTAAGGGATTTACAAATATGCCTTGTTAGAAGCACAATACCCTGTTAGGATTAACCTCATTGGAGGATTTAAGAATCCAAGCTAATGGACCACCTTGTTACAGGATTTAATGAGTAACCAAGCTTGTTAGAGCTTACTCGGTTAAGGGATTTAACTTCTGTTGTAATTGTTAGAAAACAACAGTTTTGTTGATTTGTCTGAATAGCACTACTATTGCTTGATCAGATCCTTCTATAACCTTCAGCCTACCTTTACTCAAAAGTGCAGATCCATTCACCGGTTTGACAGCTACACACTCAATAGGTTTTCCTTGCCAACCACCTTGCCAAACAACTTCATCGAACATAAATAGAAATCAATTAGGTCGGTAACACAGAAAAAACTTAATTCTCATCATCGAGATTACAAACAAGTCAGTACAATCTTGACCATAAGAAATCATGACAATCTCTTCACATTCTTAAAGATAATTCCAACTGCTCCATGATCACCGCTTCATCGGACTTTGTAACTCATCACATATTGTGCATTAGATGCAATCCACTTTGCTCCTTCCCTAGACAAGAACAAACGTACCAAAACAATTTGAATATATCCTCAATCAAATGAGCACATGTATCTCCATCATTACCGCTTATCAGATAATAAACCATCAAACTTGGTCGGTTAGGGTTTAACAGTTGATAGGGTTTACCAGTTACATTACATAAAACGGTTTAACCCTTTACACCAGTTCACCGGTTCATCTTACAAACTTAACATACCAATTACTAGCCAATATCAAAAACAACAATATCATCAATAACATGAATGCCATTTACCAGTTCAATTGACATCAATGACAACATATCATTAATGTAATCTCTATGCAAAATACCAACAAACTCAAAATGCCAACAAAAATATGACTTTAGATTTAATTAAATTAATTAATTAAATGTTTAAAGGGAAATAATAATGCAAGATGCAAGACACACTAAGGTGGGTGCTAACCTAAGTGTGAAATTGTACCACCCTAGCAAGGGTGTACAATTTACGACGCTGCACTTTCATTGGATTGCATTGGTTAGTTATCTTCTAGCTTTTTTATTCTCTTTTATTAATTTATCTAATTTTGACTTTTTGGTGACCCCTCTTCCTTTCTTTATTATTTTTTACTTCTCCTTGGGCCGTATGCTTTTGCTTTCTCTTTAACCTTTTCTTCATTTATAGCCTTTGACCCTTCTAAGTTTACAATTTGCTATCTTTCATATCCTAGCAATTCTTAAAATCCTGATGATGGATCACAAAGTGTGATTTGAAACGTTGATGATAAAAAAAGCTAACACAATTAAATCCAAATGTTACCAGATTCATTAGCATGGATTGTGGAAATTTAATAATGTTAATAAGAAGAATACTTGTCAATACTCTAGAGCATGCAGAACTTGTGTTTTCTCTCCAAATTGAGCTAAAGAATATTTTAAAAGCAAGTGAAGCTAAGCACCGAATCAAGGCTATGGAGGAAGAACTGGATCAAATAGAAAAGAATGAGACTTGGGAGCTTGTCACAAGACCTAAATACAATAATGTTATTTGAACCAAGTGAGTTTTTTGAAACAAGTTGAATGAAGATGGGGAAGTCATAAGGACCAAAATGAGACTTTTGTGCAAAGGATATACACAAGTTGAAGGAATAGATTTCAAAGAAACATTTGCTCCTATTGCAAGATTATAAGCTATTATAATTTTCTTAGCCCTTAAAAATTTCCAGAATTTAAAAGTATATTAGATGGATGTCAAATCAAATTTTCTAAATTAAAATATTGAAGAAGTGTATATTGAAAAACCTAAAGGATTCATTCTATTAGAGAATGTAAATTATGTGTGTAAACCAAAGAAGGCTCTTTATGGTCTAAAGCAAGCCCCACAAGCTTGAAACTCAAGGCTAGACAAGTACCTCCAAGAGCAAGGCTTCAAAAGAGGAGTAGTAGGTAGCAACTTGTATATCAAGAATAAAGAAGATAAGTTGTTACCTATTGTGGTATATGTTATTGATATCATCTTTGGGGGTGATACTGATAAGATGTGCCAAGACTTCACCTCTGACATGCAAAAGGAATTTGAGATGTCAATGCTAGGTGATCTATCTTTTTTTCTTTCTTTGCAAATTTCCTAGTCAAATAAAGAATTCATTATTTTTTAAAACAAGTATGTTAAATAAATGTTGAAGAAGTTTAGGATGGAAGAATGTAATTTAGTAAGTACACCTATGGTTATTGGTTGCAAATCAAGAAAAGATAATAAATCTCCTGTAGCCTATCAGACTATATATTTATCTATGATTGGAAACTATGGACTTTGGATTGTGGTACCCAAGAGGTGAAGATTTCACTCTTATAGAATACACAAATGTAGATTGGGTTGGCAATATTGATGATAGAAATAGCACCAGTGGAAGTGTATTCTTTCTTGGCAATTGTCTTGTATTTTGGCTAAGAAAGAAACAACCATCAATTGTATTATATGTATTGGAGAGGAAAAATATATTGTAGTAGCAACTTGTTGCACACAGGTTTTATGGATGAAGTAAAATTTGAAAGACGTTAAGGTTGAGTATCAACATCCCAATCATTTCTTGAGGGAGAAATTACTTGAGTAGTAAGTAAAATTGGAGTATGTTACTACAAAGGAGTAGATTGCAAACATTTTTACACAACCTCTTTTGAAATAAACTTTTGAGTACTTGAGAGAGGAATTGGGAGTGATGCACTCTCATCCATTTTCTAAGTTTTCAAGAGAAGCATGTGTTCAAGGGGGGATACTCAATGCCTTATCCATTTATCCCCTGATACCCTTTGTCATTGATGTCAAAGGGTGACCATTACAGTCAACATGTTTCTTTTAGAAGATTATTCTTACAAGGATTTCGATCAATGACAAAGGGAAAATTATTTGGAACATTGTCATTAATGTCAAAGGATACCAATAAGATGTTTATTAGGAGCAGAGATGCTATATATGAAGAGTAGAAATATTACAAATGAGGAGTAGATAGGAGAATTATTGCAACATTTATAGGCACCATTAGGGTCAACTTGATTTGGAGTTTTATGCAATAAAATAAATAAAATATAAGGGTTGACCTCCTTGATGATAAATTAAAGTAAAATAAAATATTTCATGTTTATTAATGTTGGGATAACCCTCCCTTATGTTTGACACCCCCTTCATATGGCAATTTTTTTTAAATACAAATTAAATACTATATCTACCACAATTAAATTGTTAGGAAGTTTTTTTTATAAAATCTTCATTATACTTGCCGACCTCTTTGAAGAGGTGTATTATTTGGTGAAGGGGTGCATGTTGGAGGTGTATATATAAGTGATTGTTGGAGTGTTAAACAACAACATTTTTATTGAATATCATTATGATTTCAAGGCAAATTTAAGAAGATTATAAGAGAATACTTGAGGGGCTATGTGAAGAAAGTTTTGAAAAACATTTTAGATACTATGAGTATATTATATTAAACATTATGAGTATTCAATTATCATATTTGTAGTAGTTTGTTTCAGACCCTTTTGAGAAATTTTTTTGAAGAGTGTGAGCAAACTTTAAGGAAATATTGAAGTAGACTTGAGTACATTTATAAAGTAGGCTTTAAGGTTAAATTGGAGTAGCCCTAAGAAAATATTATCGAGGCAAGTTTAAGAAAGATTTGGAAAGTCTTGAAGGGATCTAGGGTAGATCCAAATATAATAATCCTTTACATCTCCAAGGTTGGTGCCTTCTACTTAGAAAATTCAGGAGATTGGTGCCTCTTACTCAAAGAGATCAAAGTCTCTTGCTAGCTTGATTCTTAGTGGAGGGGATTGGTGTCTCTTGTGGGTTGGTGCCTACAAAGTTGTAGGAAGTTTCCTATAAAAAGAAATATTTTGTTCAGGATTTCTCTCACAAGGGTTTTCATATAAAATTGTGTGTGTATCTTGTGTTCAAATTTACTAGATCTTGCTTGTATGGATGTTTTAATTATTACTTATAATTGCTAAATTTGTAAATTTAAAAAGATGTTCTTGTGCTAGTTTACCCCCCCTCCCCTCAGTATAATTGTGTGTGTGTTTGTGTGCGCGTGCGTCTGTACACTGTAGTTGCTTTTCAAGTAGGTGTTTTATTTGAATATTGAGAACTAAGTAATGAAGTTAGGTGAAATTTATGGTGAACTAGGTTATTGAAATTGAATCTAAGTATGTAGGAAGCATGAATATCTCAATTAATATTATGTGATATTATTTCATTGGCTAGTGTTCATTTAGTGAAAATTTGTTTACGTGATTATTGTAGCGAAAGCCAATAAGTAATAGAATTCCTAGAACTTTTACTCTATGTGTTTTCTTGTGACTTATTAAGTTAGAAGAAAATGTGGCTATAAAAATTATGATTATAATGTGTGTTAGATTATTCAACTCTAAGATATATAGAAGCAAAATTTGTATGTGTATATAAAGGTTGACTAGTAGTATGAGCTACTATTCAATTATATAACATATTCTCTATACAATAAATGTATTTTTTTAACATATTATATTATTTTAAAATGAGAATGATGGTCAAGTTACCCTAAAAGTAGGAAATTTGTTGCAACATGCATGAAAACTTAGGATGTAATATCCCTATATTTAGAACAATTGTAAACATAGAAAACCGTGTATGAAGGAGAACACAAGTTAGGACTAAACGTAGAACCCAAACCTTGATCATATATGAAATGTTGGCCACTAAACTAGTGAAAATTAATATAATATTAAAATTGGATGCACCACATATGCCAAATTCAGTACATTACAATTTGATACTAAACTATACTTGTGTATTTATTAGAATGGTAAATAAATTTAAAAGGGTAGATATGAACATAAACAAATGGTGAGGATAATATTGTCTTAGCAATTGAAGCATATGAATATGTCTTAATTTTGTGCTATATTATGGTGCACCTTATAAGGTTTTATGTTGTGACTCGTGAAAAGAAACTAGTAAATGTAATGTGCCTCAATTATGGGATACAAATTGTCCAACTTGAAATAAGGAGGAGTGGACTTCATACACGATCCCCCATGTGTACCCTTCATAACAATCTTGTATGTGAGTAAACAACTATTTTTTTCATTATGGAGCATAAGAATGTGAAATTGTGTTAATCTTCCTTTTAAATAAAAATGTGTAAGTGGCACTTTTTCCTTTTGTATTATATGATGTATTTTTCTTCCCTAGCATCAATCCGCCTACTAGGTGTGAGCATAATAACGTAGTAGAAGTCAAGAGATGGAGGATCTCCATTGAAGTCTTACAACTTTATTAGGTGTAAGAATTTGAAGGATACTAGTCCCTATTGACTTCCCTCATGGAGAGCTACACTCATTGGTTCATAGTGAAAATATACTTCTTGAGGTTTATACCCCATGGGTTGAGATTGAACCCTATTGCTACAATGGTATTAATGTTGGAATGTACCTATACCGACAATAAACTTAGAGGGGAGAGGGGTGAATCAATTTACTAACAATAACAACAATTAATTAAATTATAAATCTTAAACCGGAGCACAACCCAATGAAGAATATAACATGAAAGCGCAACACACATAACGCCAACATTTTGACGTGGAAAACCCAGAAAGGGAAACCCTACCCATAATCAGATGAATACATTGTAGTAGTATTGTGAATAATTACAAAGGGGTCTGCACATGCAAAAAGGCCAACAACCTAGAGTGCATTTCTCATCACAAAGGGAAGTTTCACTAACTTACAAAAACATTGGACTACAATCCGAAAAATAATGAACTGTGAAAGTAGCATCTACTAATGCCTGATGCAATTCTGGTTAAGCACTGATGTCTGGTCTGCAATACAAAACCTTTCCAACCTTCTCCTAAATGATATGACTTTATTCATTCTTAATTATTTCTCTAATAATGCAGACTTAACCAAACATAACCATCACATACCAAATTACATGAATAAGTACCTATAAATATAGATCATCAACCTTATTGACAAGGTCAGCTAAACCCTAAACCCATAAACCCATAAATATAAAAAATTATATCACGTAATACCACCAGACCAATATTATGATTTACATTACATGGCATGGACCTAAATCAAGTAACCAAACAATTATATCCATCAGACATTCGACTAAGACCAAAATCCAACACGCTTCACTTGCCAATAGAAACCCTCGGTGAAAGTTTAACTCGATCCAAATAGGACCACCATAATAGCACACCATCCAATGCAAAGTCACCAAATGCTTAGGCTATGATCAAGAAGCACCAACAACATGATAGAAACCGATTCCATAAGCCGAACCCAAAATCCACTGACCAAGTCATCAAAACAACATACCGGTAAAGCTAACTGGGAACGTCAGAAGCCGATGAAGCCAAAAGCTAGTCGGTAAACGCATAAACCAACCGCTAACCGGAAATACCAAAACCGATAACCAAATCATCAAACCACCATAATATAGCAAGCATGTAACCATTAGAATAAGCATCCAAAACCAATTCCAAAGGTCTAATCATATCGTATCAGAATCACAGCCAAAACCAAGAAGATCACCAAGACTAATCGGGATAGATCCAACTGAGATAGTCTCCAACTGAGATACAGTGTTGACATCAATGACAACACTTAACCAAATCTAGCATATTGCCAACAATTAATACTTGGACAATATGATATTTTAAGGCAAGATTTTATAATGACACTTCAGATACATAAAATCATGGATTCATTACTTATCATGTTTTGGGTTATGTGGGACCTATGGTTACATAAATTTTATGTAGTTTGAAACCACCATGGTATAACATAATTTTATCTTATGCGGTTTGAGATCACCATTCCCTTCCCCCCCTTAGGTGGATTTCACAAAGTCACATTGTGTTCATAATGTCTGATTTTTATTGAATGTGAATTATTGATAATTTCTTTGCCGATGGTTTTTATATGATGTATTATGCCAATAGTGTGAAACCTTATATCTTGGACTATTTATCCATTTGAATTTTTCTATTGTCCATTTTACTCAAGGAATTATTTAATCTCATTTTTAATTGAAATTGAAATGTTACAATGAAACTACAATTGATCTCTACTTTTCTTCTTTATTTACTACTTTCCCTTTTATGAGATTTTTATTAAAACTTTGGTTTATGGTCTTATGCTAATCAATTTGAGGCTTTGTTATTATTTTAAATTGTTGGGATTTGTGGTGTAATGTAAGATTTATAAATTTCCATGCTTAAGAGGGGTCCTTGGTAGGCTGTATAAGGAGATGTAATCAAGAATTTTATTGTGAGAATGGGAGTTGAAAATGTGACCTAGATGGGACGATTGTAATCCATTCCTCCTAGTTTTATGAGTTATATCATGAGTGCCCTTATTTTGAAAGATAAACCCCTTTCAAAAATGAAAGGAAAGAACAAATAAATGTATGGAAGGATCCTTACAGAAGCGCCTTGGGACCATTTTTCTTAATGAATATAGTATCTATGATTAACCACCCTTATAAACACCATTATGTGAGCCTTGTGTTGTAAATAGTGTGTGGATGATTATGATAATAATTATAAGTCAATGTGTTGTGATAAAATTATGACTTATGAGATAATGATTGTAACATATTAAATGGAGCTAATATTATTTGAGTCATGAGTTGACATGTAGAACAAAATATTTTCTAAGGATACCAACCTTATGAGTGATGTTTATGATGTAGTGGGATGGTGATTGATAATAAAGGATGTAATATATGTTGGTATATATTTTTGTAACTTTATTTTAGATGGTTAATTAATGAACTAAATAGTTGTCTGAATGGTGTTAGCTTAATTTTCAATGTGAATATAAGTAATAAATGTTCTATTGTATGAGATTTTGTTTCTAACTTTTGGAAAATTAAAATTATGGAAGGAATTTCCCTAAATTGTATTCTAATTAGTATTTTCTTTCTTAATCAAATTAGAGAAAAATAATGTGTACTTCATAATTTGTGTACATGTATTATATTTGGGTGATGTCCTTGACCTTAGTGACTTCTAAGAGGAATTCTAATCTAAGGGAGGGGATGTAAGGTCCCAACATTGTTTGTCACTTTAACAATTTCTTGATAAGCTAAATTACATGCTAGAATAGTGAATTAATTGATGTCTTAAACAATACAGTATAATATTAACCGGTTTTCAAATATGGATAGTCCCAAAGATGGAATAGGGCCTTCAAGATCACAAAGGAATTATTGGCCAATCATAAAAAAGGGTGAATCAAGACAACTTTAACCAATGAAAGGTGCACCCATGGTGAGTTAATAATCAGAATAGAGAAAATAATTAATAGATAATGTGTGTGAATTAGTTGTTGTTTACATATGGTGTGGTGGTAAAATTGATTCGAGCAGAAGGATGGGGTGTATATCCCGGGTGCTACGGATTGAATGGTTTTTATTTTGTAGATTATGGAAGCTTTCTCTAATGTTTCAAATGCAGATTTCCTTAAGATTTGTTTTCCGATGTTGATTTGACTTTATGTCTTGTCACTAATATCATCATTAATATCATGTTTAGGATGTGGCATGTGTGTTTTGTGCAGTCCTTATCTTCAGTTCTTTATTATTTTTTCGCATGCTTGCATCTTCTTAAGCCGTCGGTATGTTCCTAAGGTTTTATTCCTTGATGTAACTATCATTATGCAAGCCACCTTGTGCTCATCGGGTCTGACAGATTTGGCTTATGGATGATAAATTTTTTGGTTGTTGGTATCCTTACTTGCGGGAGAGTCACTTATGGGTTTTAGTGGAAGGCTTTTAATTTCGTGCGAATTGATTCAAGAATGCTTGAAATGGTTTTTTTTCAATATCCTTATGCTAATTTCAGGATAGTTTCTCTTTTAAATACATTTCTTTTCTGTCATTTTCATAATCAGTTTTTGTTTCTTTCTGGCTTTCGGTGTCCTCCATACTGCAAATGCCTTCCTCTCTACCATTGGGAGTTTATAGAGTGGTTTTAGAAGCTCGATCATTGGGGGAAGAAAATGCAATTGTGGACAATTCTGTTAAACTTGGCAAGATTTTCAACCTGTTTACTCCCACGATGGACTTTGAGATTCGCAGGCTTTTGGGTTGTCGGTGGTTACAAGTTGGTCATCAAATTTTGTATGATGAGCTTCTTTCTCGTTTTCATACCATTTGTTCTGATGTTCTGCTTGATATGGATTTGGTTCGCCTCTTGGTATCCACGTTTGTCTTTCCAACAGTGTGCAATTGGGAGATGGTCTCTCCTGCATTGGCTAGTTATTGGTTTGATATGGGTTCTTTTTATTATGGGGGTTTTCTTCCTCACCATGAGCTTTTGGCTAATGGCTGGTCTGGTCATTTGCTTCATCAGTTATGTATGGGATTGATATGCGATTCCTTGGAAAACACTAAAGCCTCTATGGATTTTTTGTTGTATTTGGCTCCTGATCAATATGTGGGTAAAGAATGGGTTGTGTTTCAAGCTTTGCATTCATTAATCTCTTTGGGCTTTATGTGCTCTACTCCTGCTTGTGTGGCGTTCCCTATAAGGGTGATTCCACCTTCGTTCTCATCTCATGAGCCACCGGAAGAGAGTTCTAGTTCCTGTTCTTGGATAACTAACATATTTTCTCTCTTGTAGCTGGTGGTTTGGTTTTTGCAAGTATGAAGGATACATGGCTCCTTTTTTGCTTGAAATGGTTAGCTATGGTTCTGACAGAGAATTTTCTCTCATTCATCTACCTTGTGGTTCTTCATGTCCATCTCTTCTTCGGTTGGGTTATTCTGGTTGAAAGTTGTCCTATGTGACTTTTGTAAAATTAGTAGAAATAGGAGGGTGGGGGTTTCGTCAGCATATATGTTGTAAGGGTACTATATAGTTTTTTACGTGTTAAAATGGCTACAACCGGAGGTTTTCTTGCGGGTTCTTTCCTGCTGGTATGCCACTTTTGAACCCGATGTAAACTCTTTTTTTATTAATATACAAGTTCAATGGATATTCCATTTTTATTTAAAAATAATAATAATAATAATTAAATAGTTTGGTTGAATGATAAAGCTAAGCATATAATTTCTTTATTATTGAAAGTGGTAATCCTATATATGTTGTCATCCACTAACTATTAAATTTGATCTTACTAAGGATTGTGAATAGATGATTATTATGAGGTACTAAACAAACATATATCTATTATTTTAATACATATGAATTAAGCACTAATGGAAATAAGGGAGAATGATCTAAACCCTGTGAAACACTCCATCTAGTGAAGTTATTAAGTGTGACCTTGTGTCAAGAGCAGTTAGTTGGATGTGGGTTAATATTTGTGAGTCTAGTTTATTTTATTATTTTGAGAGTGATTGATTTAAAAATAACATGTTAGGCTATGAGTATTTTTCAAGAGCTGAAAAAGTCCAAAGATTTTGTCAAAATCAAATTTGATCATTGTGGGGTCTTTAAAGGGTTGTAAAAGGGTTCATTTTACATATTTTTAATGGTTTTTTGGACCATACCTATGGGTTAGGGATCCTTTGTAATCCTTCTAAATTTTTCATTTTAGGAATGAAAACAAAATAGTCTGGGGGAATGGAGAGGTGACTTGTCACTCTCTAACCCCACTCCCCAAAGTTTGTTTATGACCATCAGAAGAGAAATAAGGCTCACACAAATGTGTTCCATCTTGTAAGTTTGGTTGGGATAACTATACAAGTACACTTTATACCTCCCCAAAAAGCTTCACACATGTGTGAGAATTTGTTGGAGAGTGTGATGCATGAGGAAGGAATGGGAAGGTGACAAGTTTCACCTCCCCATTCAAGGGATTCAAGTTGAATCCCTACTTATATTCCAATATAGGAGGAGTTTGGGGATGCTTGTTTCTAGTGGATTTTACTCTTGATTTTCCAAGGAGGGGTGTAAAAGGCTTGGGAAGAAGTGTTGGAATCCAAGAACAATGAGGGGGGGTGAATCAGTGTTCTACCAGAATGATCAATTATAACCTTATTAAAACATGCATACACCAACCAGTATACCGATACATATAGAATTGAAAGAAGTAAAGCAACCAATAAGCCAATCACATAAATGAATACCATAACACACAGAATTATACGTGGAAAACCTCAAAGAGGAAAAACCATGGTGGTATTTGTGACCCACAATATCAATCCACTGGCCATATGAAGAGATATTACAAAATATAGGGGCCTGCACTTGCACGAAGGCTTACAGCCTAGAGCACACTGCTCAATCACAAAAGGGGCCTCACTGACTACATACAAATCCATACTACAATCCAGAGAAATGATTGAATTGCAAAGATAACATCTTCTATACCTGAATACAATTTCGATTAAGCTTTGTTTGTTCCGGTCTGAAACCCTAAACCCTTATGGGAATAACCCTTTACAAAATATCCTCACATACATTATCTCTCTCATATATTTTGCATTACATAACATTATCATATTCTCCTATCCCTCCATATCATATTTCAAAATGATCTAACCTACTGATCTATATACCCTTTACAATTCATCATGCCTTATGTCGGCTTACAAAGATAATTATAATATGAACATACATGTCGACTAGATAACATAAATACATGAATATCAAAAACAATTGCCGATGCCGAATCCAAAATATGTCAGCCTCCAATACCGATAACTTGATTCTAAACCATGTTAGCCTGCATTGTCGGTAACCAAAGAAATCTATCCAAACTGTCAGTGTTGGTGAAGTGTTTGTGAAGTGATTGTCGATACACAAGTAACCCAAAATATGAAGCCGAAATAAATTACCATGTTGCCATCAATGACAACATAGTGAAACCGACCAATTGAGTGTCAATTGCCAACAAGAAGAAGAAGGAAGCTCTTGCAATGGATTTGATCAACTATGATGAGAAATAATGGAGGAAAGAGAAGTCTAACCTTTACATCTATTTAGAAATATAAGTTCTCCATCCCTTTCCTAATTTGTGCATATATCTCTTTAAATTATTCTATTATTTTTGTGTTTATGGCTTGTGGGACATCACTTATGATTATAGTTGTGTTGGGTAAGTTTGTGGGTGTGTTCAAGAAACTAAGAGAAGTTACGGATTCAAAATGTTTTCAAGTATGAAAATATTCCCTTTCTTATACTTGGATTAGTTAAACATAGGTGAAATGTGTTTATTATGACTCTCCTTGCTCAAGGGATGGCTAAAGCCTCTAATGGATTGATGATGCCATAATGATAGGGTGGAGAAATTTTTTATTCTCATTAGCATAAGTTATATTAGATCATCTCTTCTTGGGTTCTTGAATTTGATTATTTTCCCCTATTTCATTAAGTAAACACTATAATTTAGTTGTGGATAAAATGTTGAAATTGAAGTTACATAAGCCGCCACACTTTATTTAATAAATTTTACCTTTTGTTTCTTCAATTTTTTTGTGTATATTGATAACTTGAAACTTAAGTGCATAGATATTTTTTTTACTATTTTTTATAAATATATATTTTTCAATAAATTTGAAAAGTTTCATGTACTGAAATATAACTCTTTCCATTTGCTGTCACCTTTCTTATTCATTATTTATCCAAATTAGAAAATAATTGTATCATCTTGGCATAGATTCTCTTCTCTAGTGTATCATATTTTTTTTCAAAATTTAGTATTTTTTCTTGTCAAGATAATAAATCTTATATTTAAGTGTTGGTGACCTACTTTCAATAAAAATAAAATGTAAAATATAAAAAATAATTAAATATTAAAAGAGATTTATTTTGGAACATTCAATTGTAGATCTATCAGAGTATTTTTACATTTAAAAAAAATATTTATTTATAAGAGTAGGAGTTGTTGAAACATTGATTTAAAAAAATATATATTATTTTTTGGTAATTAGAGCCAAAGTGATATAAAATATTCATTTAGTAAGCACTTCCAATTGGAAAAGTTGTGCTCCATATATAACTTACCTATAATGAATCTATATAGACCATATGTTTGACTAAAATTATTTTTTACTTAGAAAAACTTGAATTCACTTTTGCTGATAAGTCGGCCTGAAATGTCACAGGGTATTGTACTTTTACCCCATTAGATTTTTGATATAATAGATAGAATGAATGTATTATATTTCTTGTTGTGATAAATAAGGTTATATGATAAGAGTCTTTAAAAAAATCAAGAAGTTGTGACTTTTACTTGGTAGAAATATTTTCTTGATGCATTTGTATTCTACATATTTTGAAAAACATACTTGAATCCTTGAAGTTTAAACCTTAGTTCTTATCTCAACCTAAACGTATCTCCCATTTCTAGACCCACTAGTATTGAGAAAATAAATAAATAAGTTGTAATTACTACTTTTATTTCACATATTTTGCAATGTTAAAAGGAGGCTCTTTACAAAATAATTTATGTTAATGTTGAGCTTACTTAAATGTGTATAGGTAAACATACAAAGATGAAGTAAAATGTGGTCAGTTCCTTCTCTAACACCTGCATGCATAGATGCATATAACTAAGAAACAAATAACATTGAGCATACACATTGATGAAAGGAGTTTACAAGTTTAATTAAAAATATATAGTAGATATAGGTAGTTTTGGATTTACATATATCTAGGTAGAGATAGATATGTGTAGAGATAAGTGTTGGTTCTATCTAATTAGGTCATTTAATTACTTAATCTAAACTTAGGCGCTTTTTGTTTTTATTTAATTAGGCTAATAATAGCTTAAGTAGTCTCATTCATTATTATTGTGACACTTGACACTAGCTAATTTCATCTTTTTTCAGGGTTTTGTATCTAGGGTTTAATTCATACATTCATAAGGATTCATTCATTCATTGCTATCATATCTTTTTGTACAAATAATATAGAATTCTCAAGTTGTGATGAGAAAAGTATTCTTGCTTGATTTCTCTATGTGATAGGTGGTGTGCTTGCAGAGGATTTGTTGGGATGGTTAAAATTTGCTTGAGATTTATCTAGGTTTGCCTCTAAAAGTTATTAGGGTTGCAAAAATGTGGTTAAGTATGGGAACCCCTAAGCCTTAATTGGTCACTTGTTACCATCTGTTCTAATTCTTCATTAACTAGTGTCTAGGTCATTTAGGATATTAAGTTGTATTTGAGTCCTTTTTATCGTGTGGAAACCGACCCTTTGTATTTGGTTCTTCGTCATTGATCGACAAAATATTTTTTCGTTTCTTAAGTCCCATGGCCAGGTTAATATTTTAAGACCCTAAGTCTTTATATGGCTCTATGACCCTTTAGTTTCCTAGGCAAGTGTCCATGTGCGTAAAAAATTTCACTTAAGTTTGGGTTTCTCTGCAACCCCACAACATTTAATTTTTATTAACTTTTTGAGCATGGTGGGGTGGTGAGATTAATGAATAGAAAGGAAGGCCCTAGACCCCGCGGTCTCATGGGCTAAATGACATCATCCATCCATTGATGGTGGAATAGCAGGGATAACAAGTTTTAAGAGAAATAGTAAACCTCGTAGTCTCGTGCCCTAATAATAAATTTTAGGTGAAGCCTAGGGGTGGCAGGAAAGGTTTGCATTGCAGTAGTTAACGATGAAGGTTTGTGGCCCTGCCCTCCTGCGGGGATAAAATAAAATGAATAAGGAAGTTGTGAGCCGGTGGGGGTAATAAAGGTTAAGCAAGCTTTAATCTCATGACCCCATGCTTATGTGGCTATAGTGTCATAAAATTGAGACCCTATAAATTTTTGACTGCATTAGGGTCCTCACGCATGTGAACTCGAATCTTGTAGCCTAATAAGAGATCGGAGATTGCTCAGCTTGCAGATACATCTTCTTCCTTGGCCTCTACATCACTTTGTTTGCACTATGCCCTAGAGATAGGGGTAGGAAAGGGGCATGGCACCCGAGTCCCTGCCCTATTTTGGGGCAGGACCCTTCCTAGGGTTGCATTGTTGGTTGTGCCTCAGGAGGGTAACTCCTTCGATGTCGGCCCGTGACGAAATTCAAATCCACCAACATGTATTTAAGGGGGCATTCTTTCTCTCATCTGCATGAGTTCAATAGGTGGAAGTTGGACAAGGTTGGAGTATGTGCAAGTGATCAAGCATTCAAGAGCATTCAAACATTCTTTTCCAGCATTAAGCATTCTCAAGTCTCCCTTCAAGGCTAGGTGTTGCATTCAATTCAAGGATTCAACCATTAAAGAGGAGATTGATTTCAACGTTCAATTCACACAAGCACTTCTATCAAGATTGCTACTACAACCTCCCTTAAGGTGATTTACAAATTCAGTCTTTCATTTACATCTACTTGCAAGTACTCTCTTTCATTACTTGGTTAATTCCAAAATTGGGGTTTGACCTAAAGGCAAACCCCCAATCCCAACCCATTTTCCTGTCTTTTATGTGTGTAGGTTGCAGGTGCGCAATTGTACTTTCAAATTCAGGCTTCATTTGCAAAGGCAAAAAAACCCTTTTCGTTTCACGGATTTTTTGGAGGACTGTGTACATTCCCGCCATGGTCCAAACAACTTTTCCTCAAATTTGTAGGGCGACTTCATCTCTATATATCACTACTAGATCCAAGTGCACAACTTCATCCCATATCCCGATCTCAAGTTATAATCAGTTCTTTGTCACTTTTGCACTACATAATTCAATCAATTTCCTTTCTATTTCAAAGAAGAAAGACGGGATCAACTAAGCATTCCCCATTCATTCAGAATTCAATATACCATATTTGTGTGGAGAGATTGAATCTAGTGAATTATCCTCTCCTCTTTCTAATGTAATGGTGAAAAGTGCTTGAATGGTAATCAATAGCGAAACTCTCATCTCTCTTTGAGGGAAAGGGTAGTATCCTTCTTGATTTATCATTCACCATTTTCCCACCAATACACTGGCTAAGGTAGATTCTAAGCCGTAGGCTAGCAGAGTGTAACACCAAGTGAGAAACACTTCCCCATGGCCCCATAGGATTTGATCTCGATCAAACCAATGACTACAGGGTAGTGGGGAGAATGAAATAGTAAATAAAAGGAATTCCACCTCCTTGTGGGGAAAGAACTAAAGAGGAATGAACACTGTGGGCTAGTGGGGGACTCCTTGTTGTCCTGCGAGGGATATAAAAATACTTAAAAGTTGATGCAAGCTCGCATGATACATAAAAAGAAGATAAAATACATGTAGGAGACAAGTGTCAGCCACTTCATCAAGTCACCGTGGTTCAAAATCATTCATAGTTGTCTGATCAAAGATCAATGGTGAAGTTTGAATCTAATGCATCCACCACCTCAAGGAATTTGCATGAGATGCATTAATGGTGAAAAGTTGCAATGCAAGTACAAGACATAAATTCAAAATTAATAGTGCATTGTTCTATTATTTATTCAAGAATTTGACAAGGAGAAGTTTCAGGCGAAGAAAAACAACTTGCGGTGGTGAAGTAGGGTTTCAAGCATCGAAAAAAATAGTAAATCGACAATAGCATCTTATTCTTCTTTCAAGTGAGTTTTCTTGTTCTTTAATTTTTAGAGCACGATTAGGGTAATCCAATTGTGTTGAAACAAGAAAACCCTAGTTTAGTTGTATTATAAATGGATTCAAAAAATAAACAAGTAGTTGAAATAACCCCCACACAAGGAGAAAGTTTAGAAACTAAGAAGAAGAAGACTACTCCACCTACACAAGTTGTGGCCCCACCCATGTAAACTATAGAACCTTCTTCTTAGCAAGATAAAAACCCTGAGGTTGAGATGAAAACTTATAAATAAGTTAGAGGGTTGCACCAAGACATCTGTGATATATTACCATGGTCAGGAATGAAAGAAAGTATGAGAACTACTTTTTCTAACCAATGCTCAAAATGCATAGATGTAGGCATAGGGAATAGAGGGTGGGACATATTCTGGTTCTTTTATGGGATTAGAGATAAGGATATACATGTGTCAAAGCCATGACCATTGGATATAGGGAAGTTGGTTGAGCCTGATGTTTTTATAGAACCAAAATAGATTAGGTTTTTGGCCGAAAGATATCAACCTAAAACATATATAGTTAGGACTATGGATGACTTAATCATGGAAAATTTGAGTAGGGATGCTATTATTGCATGCTTTGGCCTAAATAGAGATACCTTAAAAAATATAATCTTTGACAAGTTTGAAGAGGAATACAAGATGAAGAAGAAGGCCTTGAGGACTGATGATATTTTGAGATACAAAAAGGAGATGTTCAAGGCTAGGAGGGGTGATATTTCATTCTTAGAACAAGAGCCATTTGAATTGATACGTTTTCAATATTACTTAGTGAAAAATTACTATTATCTTTGTCAAATGTTGGGAAGGGATGCAGGCAAAGAGAGAATGCCCATCAACATGTTGATGATAACAATGAGGATACAACACCCCAATATCAATGATGAATATCACTTTACCACATATATTCATAATTAGTTGCATGAGGGAATGGTAGGAATACAGAAAGATCAAATGGTTGTGAATTTTAGACACTATTCCTTCTTATGCAACATCATTCTATTCCAAAACATAATAATATGGAGTCCAAGTATGAGGATCACCATGCATGATCATCATGGTGAACCATGGCCAGTGCAGAGATGGGCCTAAATTTAAGACAAGAAGTCTAAGAAAGTTTAGATTATATGGTATTCCACGACCACTTTGTGGCAAAAATACCAAGATGGCGTGGGTTATCTTACCAAAGAATACCACCAGTAATAGTACAAATTTTGAGAGCCAAGGACTTGAAGCCAACCAACAAGCAGTTGCATGTGGGTGCATTCACCCATAATTTTGGTGATTGGTTTTATTTTATAGATTACACCATGTTAAGAATATATGGGTGCCCTCAAGCACCACATTGGCTACCAGGGGTTGTTCCCCCTAGACTTACTTTCCTGAAGTTCATGTGTCAGTAAATATGGATGGAACAACAATATGCAAAACCAAAAAAGAAGAGGACAAAGGCTGAATTTTTAGCCGAATTCGATAGTGTTAGGAGAGTGAGGGGAACTGGATATAACCCTACCCTCAAGTCATTGGTCTAGTGGACAAAGGCACCAAGGACTAACAAGCCCAAGCTATTACATGGCATGGAAGAAACTATAGGAAATATTGTTGTTAGGACTTTGAAGGACACTTATGCATTGGAGGCAACAACAATCACATTACATGTTACTCTATTTGCCCAGTTTGTAGCAAAGGATCAACAAAAAGAGAATATATGAACTAATGAAGAGGCATGTTTCTCTGAATGAAGCATACAACAGCATATATATAGAAAATATCAGATTGAAAAAGGCCATAGGGATTATTGAGAAGCCTCCTACCACTAAAGGAACCCTAGCTATTTATCATCCTCCAACTATGACACAAGGAGAGTCCCTTGTAGATGAGATAACCAAATTGAAAGAGAAACTCAATCAGTATGCAGGAAAATTAGATGCTATGGAGGAAACACTACTTATTAAAAGAAAGATTGCTAAAGACAAGACCTTGGATGTTATGGGAAGCATCCCTGGGTATATGTTTCCCAAAATTTTGGATAAGATTGAAGAAGTACATAAGGGATGTCAAACTTTGTTGCAAGATGAGCAATAATACAAATAAATGTTGCTAATTTTGAAACCAATGTTTAAAAGGTGACAACCAAAAAATCATACATTCACCACATTGGTTTTGGTCAGATAGTTCTTGCAAACAACTCCTCCTCAAATAAAACCAACTGACCAAATGATCACCATGTTGGTTGAGGAGTTGCCATTTTTTAAGGGTAAAGAACAATTAATAAAGAGCAAGATATAATTCTTCCAAACTTTAACTCATTGGTAGATCCCATACATTCATGACAAAGACAAGAAGTTAAAGAATTTTGAAGATTGGAAGAATGAATTTGAAATGTGTGTGCCTTTTATTCTTTCAACGATTGATGATGGGAGTAGTTGCGGATGATAGTGTTCCATAAAGATTTGGATAGAATCATTGAAATCAATACAAGATATCGTAAGTTCATCAATGATACCAAATCCATTCTTGATTGTAAGACAAAGGAGAGTCCATTTAGAGTGTAACAGTTGCAAAGTTTTCAATGGCTTGATGAGTTAACAGTAGTGGATTGGTATCAGCGGTATTGTACTCGAATGGAGTAGGGGAAGAACCATATGGAAGGAGGGAAAAACTACATTTTCAATTACAACTTGACTATTTACATAAAGACCTTGCCAGATCCATGATCATGAGTGCCTTACGAAGATTCAAAGAAGTCGATTGTTCATTGGAATGCAGATCCATCAACTACTATTTCTCAGTGTCTTTATTAGACACTTTATTCTTTTCTTATGCTAATTTCTTCAAATTTCCACCTCGGTAGGATCCACATAAGTAGCATCAATAATTTTGTCAGCAACATAATGATTAAAGGTGCTTCACCTCAACATGGCACCTCAAAAGGACAAGTCACAAACATTTTTCAATAAGAAGTAGTTATATTTGCATTTCCCTCTGAAGGATGCAAATATTTTTTTGTCTCGTGTGCAAAAACATATGCCTTTGGCATATTTGAATGTAATTGGATCAAATTTTGACATGTGTACAAGTTATTCGAAGCTTGTTTGTTCCCTTCTTATTCTATAAAAGGGAATTAAAGATCACTTGTAAAGGGTTCTGAAATATTGTAACAAGACAGGTAAAACAGAGTAAGTTTTTAAGTAATAGAAAGTCATTTACAGAGCTCTGCATTTTCATGGATTGTATTTACCACTTTTCAAAGAATTAATGAAAATCCATTTCAAATTGTTTCCCATCTTTTCTTTTCATTTCACATGAATTATTTTATTAATTTGTCTTCATCTTTTAATCCCCGCTTGAAAATCAGAAGATGAACTTTGGAATCACACATAAGGGGTTTGGATTTCCCTTCCCATGAAGAGAAATTGGAGTTGATTGTGATGGCGATTGAGAGATCAATTTAGAGGTAATCGTTGTCTGTATGGAGCCAGCGTATGGAGTCTTTAGACATGGGTTGAAAACAAGGTGACTCGCAAACCATATTAAGGCATGAAATGGTGTTTTGAGCAACACATGATCTATGAACAATATGACATGAAAAACCCCTATCCGTCGTGGTGTAACTAGATATAATAAAAGCTTCAAAAAGGTCAAGCAAGATTAAATGAGCAAATTAATTTTTAAAAATTGTGCATTCAAAGGGTTTAAAAAACTACCTTTTGTATTTCATCTATATATATTTATATTTAATTATATTTTTTTATAATTTTATAACAAAAAATCTTTAAACATCACCATATAATTATCTAATTTATTAGTTCCTGCCAAAGGCACCATACTATTGCATTCATAGAATTCTCTTTTAATTAATTTAACCAATGAATTCAAGGAATCAAAAAATTTTCAATAAAAACTCTATAGTCTAAATTTAATTTTTATTTTACATGCTTATAAAAATACTATTTTCTTTACTCTTATTGCTTTGTGGGCGAAAAAATTAAAATTTTCCACAAAAAAAAAGACATTATTGTGCATAAAGTAGTACATCATTTATTGCTATTACATCACTATCACATTAATGATGTACTCACAAGCTAATTAGTAATGAAGAATTTCCCACCATTTAATAAAGCCAAATTTGTAGGCCAATCACTAGTCTCTTGATTATAATATGAATCCCACTATCAATTTTAACTCTAAGACCTAAATCAATTAATCATTTTCTAACCTTATTATTAGTTCCTAAGGAGGATACTATTGCATTCATGCAACTCTATTTTTCATTAATTTAGCCAATTATTTCAAAGAATTAAATGTTTTGAACAAAAACTTTATTTATATTTAATTTTTATTTAAAATGATTGTAAAAATGTCAATTTTCTTTATTCCTATTAGTCTATATTGAAAATAGTAGGTGTAAAATTTCATTTTTCCAAAAACAAATTCCTCATTTTATGCATTCAATTCAATAAATGAAATGTCAGAATATTAAATGTTTAATGACAATTACTCATACATGTACAGTCATCTGTCCAAAATTATAGCAACTCATTAGCTTGTTATTAAGGTCTTAAATACTCAAATATACTTTTATCATTTTTTTTCAAAATTTCAAACATTAATTATTTTGACTATTTGCTATATAAAAGATAAATCTCAAATTTATTGTTCGTGAAATGATGCTTATGATTATCATATATAATTTCCATTTACAAATTAAATTAAAAAATAAAACAAATCTTCAAATTTTCTTTTACCCGACCAACGATTGTGATTATCATAATAAAACAAAACCGAAAAGTCTTCTATTACCCTGTCTTTTCAGTATAACATCACACAATGTCATATACCATTATATTGTATTTCCTAATGCATTTTTAAAATTTGGTTTTACTTTAAATATTAAACAATTTTTTTAAGTTTTAATAATTTAAATATATTTTTTTAAAAATATTTAATTAGAAATATACTTAATTTGATTAATTTTTTTATTATGTTATGTTCAATTGTATAATAATTTTTTATTTTATTTTATTCAAAAGCGGTGTTAACTAGGGCGTCGACCCTTTAACATAGTCATAAACTATCCACAACACCTTAACATAAAAAAAACCAAACGAAAGTTCAACATAAAATAACCAGATAAGAGTTTAGTAGAATATAAAAATGACAGGGGCGTACCCTAGATAAAAACTTAACAAAGAAACTAGGAACTAAAGGGCCAAATTATGTGCCCCTATCATGTTTATAACCTTCTCCCAGTCCTCAGAGAGGAATTTGTAGAGTTCCATGGTAGCTTGTATGTCCTTGTCATCTTCCGCAGTTTTGTCGCGGAGTAGGGAAAGTGTCAGTGTTGAACTGTGCAAAACTTGGATGCAGGACTTATTGATCTTGATTTGTTCTATGTCTCTCAAATCCAACCTATTATTGATAACCCAGATTTCCTCTTTCAATTTCTGAATTTCCTCCTCCAGTTCAGGCATATGGATGTAGGAGTTTTGTATCTCACTCACCATAGAATCAATGGGTTCAATGTTCTCATCACCCTTGGGGTCCCCATCCTTATCCTTTTTCTTCTTTATATTAATTTTCCTTTCTTTACCAGTGCCTTCTGAGGTACTTGCATCATTCTTTAGGGTTTTGAGGTTAGAGGCCAGAGCTGACTCCAGACCCTTAATAATATTATCCAGGTTCAAATTCATTAGGATTTCCATGAGCTGAGAGGAATCAGGCCCAATAAATGGGTCGAGGTCCACTAGACTAGTAAAATCCATGTTGGTAGTGAGATTCTCTTCCTTTTTGGAGTCATTGTCAATTTTTCCTTCGTCACCCCCATCAGGATCTTCATCAATAACAATGTTAGTGCAAGCTTCAACTTTCTTATCCACAAAGCCCTTAGAAGTCAGCTGTGAGATCTCCATCTGTCAATAGTTTCATCAATGAGGTCTTCCTCTTTTGACCCTTCAAAACTAGAATTTTTAATAATAATTCTCTTATATTTCCTGGTTTTGCCCTTGCCTTTAGAGCTCAAGGTTTTCTTGTCTGACCCCAAGGAGGGTGGGGGATGAGAAGGAGAGCTTAATTTAGTGATGGTGACAGAGAAAGAAGGAAACACATGGGAGGTAAAAGATTGATTAAAAAGTTGGAAGAACCTAGATGGTGTTAAACCAGAAGCGAACGCCACCAAAGGGTGGGGGGCAGGTAGGGTGGTTGAACCAACATGATGTTCCTGGGTGGGCAGAGGGATAAATGGTAATCATAAAGCTTGTATATTAAACCTTGGTGGAGGGGAATTGGGGGTTTATCTTCATTCTTGGGGTTGAGGGTATCTTTGATAGAGCTCTCCATAGAATGGGGTAAATAGAAAGGAAAATAAATAAAATCATTATTTCTAAAATGGTTTAGAAGAGGTAGGGGATAATAGTAAAAAAATTATGATGACCCTCCAAAGTAAAGTATTTCATTATTAGAAGACATACCACATCCTAGGGGTACTTGAGTTCCTTCTTGTTGAATTCACCTTGGAGTTTAATTGAGGTTTCCTCCCTCCTATAAAATTTTCTCAAACCTTCATTGTTGGCAATATGGCTACTACGTTTCCACCTTCTTCCTTCCAGGGAAAGGTCGGTAGCCTATGCAATGATTTCCTCCATCACCTTGAAAGAGATTCTGCCCACCATGACTCACATGTTATTCCATGAAGTCACACATTGTATGGAGAGTTGTTCATCGTGCCCTTTGAGACATTCCATAAATTCCACCACTCCTCCCTCAATACAGTAGTTCCAAATCACAACATCCTTCTTGAAATCCTCCAGATTATCTGACTCATAGCGAACTTAGTCTCCTCCCAGCAAAGTCTCCTTAAAGTAGATAGTTAGAGTTTTTTCTTTAACCCTTAACATAGACACATAAGTGATAAAGCAATGCCCTGGGAAAAGAAGATTTTCCTTGCCATAAAAGAATAATATGTCGAGCAATCCTTTGATGAAATAATAGCCACAATAATTTTCCAGAATAGGAGAGGCATGCGAAGAGTACTCCTAGGCTACCGAAGGGACGTTAAAAAAATAATAATTGCCATCTCGGAGTCAGAGCATGAAAAATCATCATTATCCAAGTTGTCACCTGTAAAAAAAAACTCTAACTTGCCCTCTAGATGCAGGATCATCCATACAACCCTTATAACTCTTCGCACAAGCAGATTGCATCATCATGAGAACCAAAAGACAATGCCAAAAAATGAGTGCAACAATTCATGGCATGAGTGGCAATCCACCTTAGATAGTCGTTGGTGCCACTAGGCTAGAGGTTAAATATTATTTGTTAATATCAAGTTTATTTTTAATTATATTATGTATAATACAAAATATACTACACAACGTCAATAAATAATATTACTATAACTTTCATATAATATATAACAATAAATAAAAAATAAGAAATTCAATTTTTTATTTATTTATACTCTCTAAAAAAATGGGATTGAAGTTGGATAATACTTTATTTGTTTTTATATACGTAGATTTGCAAAAAAAAATTAAAATAATTTTTTTTAGTTATAATAATATAAATATAATGTAAATTCAATATCAATTTAAGAAACAAATAAATATAAGTTATGAACATAATATTTAGTTAACTTTGATATTATATATGCATGCATACATACATACATGCATACATACATACATACATACATACATACATACATGCATGCATACATATATACATACATACATGTACATAAATGTACATACATACATACATAGAATGAATATATAAATATTAAATGTTAAATATATAGAAATATCAAAATATGTTTATGTGTGTGTGTGTGTGTGTATACATATGTATATATACATATATATACATATGTATATATACATATATATACATATATATACATATATATACATATATATACATATGTATATATACATATCTATACATATGTATATATATGTATATATATATATACATATGTATATATATGTGTGAGATTATGCTTGAAGCAACAAAGATCAGAGAGACCAATAGATAGCACAATGACAAGAGAGATAAAATATGACAAGAATAAACTTTATTCCTATCAAGATGCCAAAGAGATCAACATGATCATCAAGATTACATACAATGTATGATGAATGTTTTCCCCGTAGGGTGTCAGGTTAAGACATTGCATAAATGACAAAAGTACGCAGAATATATGGAACTCACAAGTGTTCTATTGATTCATGGTAAGCCAGTACATACAATGATAGCAATATGTTAGACCACAATAGCATGTCCAAAGACTGGAAACAGATACAATATAAAGGAGTCTGGTCAGTTACCCGGTACCAACTGTCGACAACCGACGGGTTAACTGTCGACGCTAACACAATTTACCTTACTGCTTAATTACCCAACAACATCATCCCCCCCAAAAAGAAACATAGTCTCCAAATGACAGACAACTAAAATGGGAATGATGTACAAGCAAAACTGAAACCCCAAAACAACAAATTAATGGGATTGGGGTAGAGATGGCGTCCCTGATGGTCTCGTGGATGAGGAAGAGGCCAACTACTCCCGGAGCTGCAACACCTGCTCTGTGCGGTGGTGAAGATCCCTCTCAGCCACCAACTGGCGCTCTTGAGACCGTTGCACTCTAAATACGACCTCCATCAGCTCGGTATGCTTCTTATCCAGCTCTGCCCTCATACTACTCAGGCTGGCCTCCAACAAAGCTCTATCTGCCACCCGTGCGGCTGAGGCTGCTATTAACTCAGCACAGACACGAGCCAACTCCTCCTCCATACTCCCTGTTCGGGCTCTCTGCTGAGCCAAATCCAACTCCAATGTCTCCCTAGTGATATCTGCCTCCTATTGAGCATGACGATGAGCCAAATGACTATCTCGTATGGCTTGCTTGATCCTCCTGAGTAGGCTCTGCACCTGACTCTCTCCAATCTGTCCAGGGTGTTGCCACTCCTCCAACATCACAAGAAGATCCACACAAGGCCATCCTCTGTCAACAAAGCACCGCTGAAACGCCTCAGCAACTCCTTCGATAGCAAATGTCAGGAGACCCTCCAATGCTGGCTGCCCTAGGGTTCCTTCCTCCGTCAAGGCCAAAACTCTGTGTGCCTCACTCTCTACTGCTGCCAAAAACTGAGTCAAGGCAGTGGGTTGGTTCTCTATAGAACTAGGCATCGGAATTTCTACCTGTGGCACCATATCCTCTGCACCACCCATGTGCTGGAGTAGGTTCGTAGGTTCCCCCTGTGCATGCATCTCATGAGGAGAGTCACTGCCCTCTAAATCGATCACCTCCTGACGGTGAGGTGTGGCAGGCGGGGGTCCTACTGGGGCTCTCGGTGGCGCTGAGTATTGCTCCAACCATGAGTCTGTATCATCTCCCTCAATGTCACCCCTGTCTAACCTGATCTCTCCACCTCCACCCTCCATCGGTTGTACCACTAGCTCTGTCCAAATAAGGGTTGTGTCCCTCAGCTAAACTACACGACTACTAGGGACTCATGAAATCTGCCTGAGGGAGGGACGAGGATGCAGTTGGCTAAACCCCAACACAGGGATTGCTAATATGGCTCCCACTGTCACTCCTGTTGCTGGTAATGATGTCACGGTCCCATCTGTAGTCAACACAGCAGGTGCATATACTAGCCTCCCTATCTGAACACCTGTAGGTCAGACCACTCTTCCTCCTGGCAGTCCCCGCGTCCCCTTCGGTATCTGGTTGAGGGCAACTGTACCACCTGTGCCTTCTTTCGTACCCAACTCTGGATATGATACCTCCGTGTGTGAGAGGCAAAATCCGATATCACCACCCGAACATCGAGAAGATGTCTCCTCCAACTCCGCCCCTGAACTACTCTCAATGGCCGAATCTGTCTCACTAGCAGAGACTACCTGAATCTAGGGCTTTCGCTTCCTGCTGGATGGTGCATCCCCTGTGTGTGTATCCAAATGAGTCCAGTAAAAAATGGAGGGCGCGGTAGGGTCAATGTTGTCCCGCGGCTGCCACCCTCGCCTTTCTTCTGGCACCTGTATACAGACTGCGTCCAGGAATAACCCAATGGCATGGTGGGGCATATAGAATGCCTTGTGCTTTAGTGTGAGGAACTCATGAATGCGGTCTGACAGCACAGTAGCCCAGTTGCACACCGTCCCATTCTGGAGCCCATTCATCAATGCAATCATTGGCACGACTGTGTTGGAGGCCCTACTAGCTCCTGTGAGGCGGCTCTTCATCAAGTCGAGCAAGCACTACCATGCACCAGGTACTATGTAAGATTTTTCAATCCTCGCCCCTTGGGTGTCGTAATCCTGTCCCCACTCTGCTCTGGTCAGGTTATCCCAACATATTTGCTATAGTAACTGATTTTTCCTCTTGGTGGACATCTTCATCTCATGCTTGTCCACCTTCTTCCCTTTGTCAAAAATGCCAAAAACCCTAGCAAAGTCATCTGGAGCAAAAGACATAGTGACGTCTGTGTGTTAGTACTTGAACGAGGAGGTGCGCAACTCATCATTGTATGATTTTTTCATCATGCGCAAGCAAGGCTCAAAATCCCGAATGGCGAATATCGGCATCAAAATGGCCCAATGCACCTGTGCCCTTCCTAACTATGTTTTCACCAAAATCTCATCTGGGGACTGCGCCTCCAACCACCATTGCCTACACACATTGTCGCTCAACCCCTCGAAAATGATTGTGTCCGTCGTGACTTTTGGCTGCCTTCCTTTCTTGCCTGTATCCGATACAACAACCTTCCCTTTATCCATAGGATAGTCTGTAGACGGTTTCCTAGTTGTCTTCTCTGAATCCTGTAGTCTCCTCCTCCAATCCAGTTTTTTCAACTGCCTCGTGCTAGACGCCATCAAATGATTTTTTTATTTTTTTTATTTTTTTATTTATTTTTTCTACCAAACTTATATCTTTCCTCTCCTAGGCACCTTCACATGTTCTTTCTTCCGATTGCCATCTCTTATTCCCCTTGTCTCAATGGTACTTGCTGCAATCCCCTTATGTCCATACGACTTGGCCCTATGTGCCTTGTATGCTTCAACTTTTAGTTTGCTTCCGTGGTTCGTACGACCAGTATTTTACTTATCAGGAAATTTGTTTTCCTCTGGCACCCCTGAATCCGTACGGACTTTTTCTTGACTCTAGCAGCCCCTTGGTTCATATAGAATTTGTCACGCCAAATCCGGTTACTAGCGAAGGTCGTACGAACTTTGCGTTTGAATTCCATATGGAATTTCAGTTCTCCACTTTCCGTACAGAAATCTTCGGCACTGTAGCCAAAAAATTCTGTACGGTTTTGTTCCTCTCCTTGCCACTTTAATTTTGTGCAGACTTTTCCCTTCACTGTTTTTTATTTCCGTACGGAAGGTTTGTCTCCCCGTCGTACCAGATTCTATACGGAATTTGCTTTTTCTTGATATGTATGGGCCTCTGCCTATAAAACATATGAATTCTTTCCTTTGTTGGCACTCCTTCCCGTACTCTAATTTTCATATGGATTTTTCTTCTGAGATTCATGGAGTGTTATTTATTGATCGTACGGTATTTCCTTTACTTGTGGAATCTGTACGGATCTCTGTCTTTCAGTTTCGTATGGACTTACTATGAACGAGTCCCCCTTAATTCTTTGGCACTTAAAAAAAAACCCTTAAAAAACATTCTTTTAAATTTTTCCAACTTGTAAAATTTCCTTTTTTTTTTTTGCTCGCCACTTGCAAATTTCCCTTCATTTTCACAAAAATAATAAAGACAAGTCCCTGCAAAAAATTATGAAAATGGTGTGCACCATCAAGTTTCGTGTGGTTCTGAAGGTTGTAAATTGGCGTTGGCGATGAGGAGTGCTACCCCTCAACCCCGTCCTGTACCGCGACAGGGAGCGTGCCTGGGGCGCTACCCCTTGACCCAGCTGGGGTGTTGCAATCAAACCTCCGTTTGATTTGGTAGGTGCACTACAAGTTGGGCGGTTTTTTATTATTATTATTATTTATTTATTGTTTCTTACTTGTGTCACTGGCTGGATCCTTCTCGCTCATGGTACACCTTCAATTTAGAACCATTCACTGTGTCCTGCACCTCTTGCCCATCTAGTGTCCATAGCTTGATCGCCTCGTTCGCATCGACCTCGCGAACTTTGAAAGGGCCCAACCATTTTACCTTGAATTTTTTGGGCTTGATCTCGTTGCGCCCATTAAACTTTAATACAAGTTGCCCTGGGGTAAACCGCATTCTTCGCAAATGCTTGTTGTGCCAACTCTTCCACCTTTGTTGTGTCGTCTCTGTCGCCCACTGAGCCATCATCTGTCACTCGTCCAATTTGTTCAAAGCGTACAGTCTCTCTCCCAGGCTTTCCATGTCACCAAGTCGATTATCGATGGTGATTCGAAGACTTGGCACCATGAATTCAACTAGCACCATGACTTCTTGTCCATACATTAGCTCGAAGGGAGTATGTCCTATACATACCTTATAATTCGTTCTGTATGCCCAAAGTACCAATGGTAGGCGCTCCTCCCAATCATCCTTCTCCACTCCGTAAGACTTATAAATTACCAACACGATTATTTTATTGGTCGCCTCAACCTGCCTGTTCGCCTGCGGATAGTAGGGGCTTGATAAGGAGTGGAAGATTTTGAACTCCATTGTTAGCAACCGGATTATATGATTTACAAAATGTCCTCCTCTGTCACTCATCAGTTGGATTGGAATCCCATACCGTGTAATGATTTTTTCATAGATAAATTTTGTTGTATTGACCGCTGAGTTGTTCGGCAAAGCCCGTGCCTCGACCCACTTGGTCAAGTATTTTATAGCCACTACAATGTATATACACTGTCGGGCTCTACTTGGTTTTAATGGTCCGATGAAATCCAATCCCCATCTCTCAAATAGTTCCTAGGCATTCGATGGGTTGAGGGGCATAAAATCCCTCTTCAATGGCCCCGACCCGTTGGCATGTATCATAGCTCATCACCCACTCTCTACCGTCATTATGTAGTGTCGGCCACCACAGTCTTGCCAACAAAACTTTCTTGGGCATGGTGTTGGGCCCCATGTGTCCACCTATGGGCCCTTCATGTACTTCGCTTAGAACACCCTGAATTTCCTCTTCCAGGACGCATTGTCGTAGGACCTGGTCGGGTCCCATTTTGTACAAGAGGCCATTAATGAGTTGGAATATTTTGCTCCTCATTACCAGTTTCCTTCTTTCTCCTGGTGGCATCTCCCTCAGAAACCGTGATGTTGACAAGTATTCCCCCATGCTAGTGTACCAGGCAAGGAGAATGACGATGCGAAATAAGTGAGCATCTGGAAAATCTTCATTCACTCCTTCGGCTGGTTCTCCTGACTGGATTCTCGATAGCTAGTCAGCTATCACATGGCTCTTCCCGAATCTTACAATAATTTTGAATGTAAACTCCTGAAGAAGTAGAAGTCATCAGTTGATTTGTCCTTGGATAATTGGCTTGTTTACCAGGTACATCAAATCCTGGTGGTCCACATAAAATGTGAATGGGGTGGCCAGTAAGTAATGTCGAGATTTCTAGATGGAGTACACCATCCCGACGGCTTCCCTCTCTGTGGTACTATAATTTTTCTTTGCCTTCAACAGGAGTCTACTTGCAAAGTAGACTAGGTGATCTAGCCCGTGATCGCCAACCTGTGCTAGTGCGACCCCTATGGCAAAATTGGATGCGTCAATGTGTACGTGGAACTCTTTGTCCCAGTTAGGATTGGCACACCCACCAACTATGAATTCAGTTCTTGGAAGGCCTCTTCTTGAGCCGTCCCCCATGCATACCATTCACCTCTCCTCGTCAGCTTGTCCAAAGGGTAGGATACTTGAGAAATTTTTTTGATAAACCGCCTGTAATACACTATGTGTCCTAGGAAGGATTTGACTCCCGGGACATCTACCGGTACCTCCATTTCCACTATCACCTGAATCTTGTCTAGGTCAGTCTTGAGTCCAGCCTTACACACTATGTGTCCTAACAAATTCCCTTGAGGCACCATGAATCTGCATTTTTGGGGATTGAGTGCTAGGAGGGCTTGCTTGCATCTCTCCATGCATTCGCCAAGTGCAGCCAGATGTGCATCCTGGTTACTGTAGATGGACCAGTCGTCAAGGAATGCCCTGAAGTTCCCTACTAACATCTTGTCAAATATGTGAAGGATTATCCATTGGAATGTCGTTGGCGTGTTGCATAACCCAAATGACATTCGATTATATGTGTACACGCCATCTTCCACTATGAAGGTCATTTTTAATTTGTCCTCTTCGACAATGGATATCTGGTTATACCCAGAAAATCCATCCATAAATGAATAAATTTCATGACCGGCCACTTCCTCTAAGAGGTTATCCGTAAATGGTATTGGAAATAGGTCCTTTATGGTGACCACGTTAAGGCATCTGAAATCCATACAGATTCGGATCTAGTTTTCCTCCTTTTTAAGGGATATCACTATGGGTGATACCCACTCACTGGTCTGCACTTTGAAAATAATCTTGGCTTCGAGCATATGCTTGATTTCATCATTCACTCTCGCAGCATAGTTTTTATTCATTCTGTACGACCTCTTCTGTACAGGTATGGCCCCAGGTACGAGTGAAATTTGTTGTACACACAGTTCTAGTGGTACCCCTTTGAGGTCCTTGTACGTTTAGGCAAATACATCCTTGTATTCCATGAATATTTTAAACGCGCTGGCTTTCAGGACTAGATTCCAGTCGTCGCCAACCAGGATGTTCCTTGGCTCTGCTTCCGTGCCGAGGTTTGTAGGTTTTACAAACTCTTCGTACTAGATTGGTTTCGTCATGTCAAACCTATGTGCTAGTTTCTCATTGACAAGAGCATCCCCTTCTGTGTATTCCCCGTATGCTAGCGGAAATTCATTTTCGTCTAGCTCCTCGTCAACCTCCAACATGTTGCACCCATACAGTAGCTCGTAGTCTTCCATTTGCCAATGGAAGAGCCCATCAAGGGAATCGGTCGCATCTTCTAAACATCCTTGGATTCCCAGGATGCCTTCCTCATCCGGTTCCCTTCCATACTTTCCTTCGTCAACTCCGCCCTCGCTGTCCGATTTCGATTCTGATGCAAGTTCTTCACTCACGAGTTGTGTTTTTAGGTTGATAATAAATTTTTGCCCGGCTTTCTCCATGGACAGTGTGTTACACTTCCAGTTTTGATTCGCTTTGGCCGCCACCAACCACCCTCTGCCAAGAATGGCATCGTATCCTTTCTTGGCAAGTGGAATCACCATGAAGTCGAGGACAAATGGTTGTGTCTTGATGGTCACTTGTTGCGCCATGAGTGTTCCAAGAGGTTTGATACCATGTTGATCTGCTCCCAGTAAGTTGAAGGTTGACGGCCATAGTGTCGGCTTGCCAAGCTTCTTCCAGGTTTCTTCTGGAAGCACATTCACTCCCGACCTACTGTCGACAATGGTGTCAGTCAAAATGGTGCCAAGTATTCCCGTTTCTACCACCGCCGGGTGCTGACCACTGTATAGTGTTAGCACCAATGGGTCTATTGGTGTTCTGCCAAGAACCTCTGTATTCCGGGTCACTCGACTCTGTGGGGTTACTTGCACCATACGTAGGAGTGTCGTACGTAACTGCGCCATCATTTCCAGGAGGTCCTTCATCTTCACAGGTACTTCAATCTACAGAATTTGATTCGGGATATTTTCCTCACCCTCAGAGCGGGAAGTACTTGCCACTTCCTAAGTGTTCCCTTGTGCCAACATTTCCTTTGCCACTTCAGCCTTCACCTCCAGCACCCGCTACTTCTCTGTGCGGGGGTCCGGGTATGTGGCCTTCTTTGCTTGTGACCGTGTGATTGCCAATACCTGTTCCTCCATCCTGTCAATGTTGAGCAGGTTCACTCTCGACTTTGGGCAAGTTCCATCATCGTGGTCTCCAGGCCCACACCATTTGCATAGTTTTTATGGGATTTCTTCTGAGGTGCATTCTCTGGCAAAGTGTCCCACTTGATTGCAGGCTCAGCATTAGATCATTGGTCATCCCTTCGCATCATATTGGATTTGACCCCTATTATTGTTGTTATTATTGGTCTTCCCCCCTCGCTGGTTGTTCCGGTATCCGCCAGATGATGCATTATTGTTGGCGGTTTGCGAAGTTCTGATGACCAGCTGCTCTTGCGTGAAGATAACTTGTTGGCTCCTGGTTTTCATATTGTAGGGACATTCCTTTGTCAAATGTCTGGCAATTTGACAAATGTCGCAAAAAGCCTTCTTGGGGCAGGACCCCTTGGTGTGTCCTTCACTCCTATAGTCTATACACCACAAGTCATTTTCTTCAGTCTTACTTGTACTCCCCTTCATGGCTTTGAATTTTTTTAGCATTCATTCCATGTCCTTTTGGAGCGCGTACACCTTTTTGCTCGATTCACCACTGTTGTTGCTTTACCCGTCAGAGTCTTCATCATCGTCGAATGAGTATTTATTACTTTTCTTCTTCTTTGATGTTTTGTGTTCACTCTTGAGGTCCATCACCCTATTATAGGCGTCGTCATATGACATCAGGGGTACAATTTTCATCTTCTTCTATAGGGAGGATTTCAACCCTTCAACAAACCATCATTTCTTCAACCCATATGCGGGTTGGCTTTCCATTTTACCTAGTAGTTCTTTCAACCTTCGGTTGTATGCCCATACTGTCTCCTTAGGACCTTGTTTGGTACTGTATATCTCGGCTATGATTTCATTGTCATCATGGAGCAACCAAAACTCCTCCTTGAATTCCTTCTGTAGATTGGCCCATGTGGCTACTTTTTGCTTGTAAACATCGGAGTACCAATCTATGGCAACTCCGCATAATGTGGCTAGGAACTGCTATACCCACTCATCCTGGTCCGTCACTCCATTGGCAGATCAAATAGTTTCACATGTATGGTAGTGTCGTACGGGGTCTTCCTTTCCATCGCCTGTGAACTTTGGCAATTTCTATTTACTTGCCATCCCACGCTGGGTCTTGCTCCTCTGATGCCTTGTGTGCTTGTGCCTAGTGATCCTCTGCCTCTGCCTCTTGCACCAAACCCTCCACTCGTGGGTCCTCTAGAGAAGGTTGGTGACCCTAAACTGAATAAATTGCCTCTCGTACGATACCCTTGTGTTCCCTCGGCACCTTCGGTCATACCATCACCTTCAGTCATCTCCCTCTGGTTGGTTGTCTCCCTCTGGTTGTCCTCCGAAATGGACAAGTTCTTTAGTAGGTCTTTGGTAGTGTCGATCAGGTTTAGATTTTGCCTTGTTTGTTCCACCAACTCTTCGCGATTTCTTGTCCTGTGGTGGTATTTTGGTGAACTGTAGAGTTCTCCTTCGGTACCCTTCGTGACATCTTCTAGGTTCCCTTCGGACAACCCTACAACAGTGTAGAGAGTGTAATTCTCTCTGTCTATCTCTGCCTCCGCAACCTCCGTGACACCTCATGGGTTCCCTTCGAGCAACCCCTCGGTCGGTCGTCTATCGGCAAGCTGCCTTAGCCTACGCCTTCGTTCTATCTGTTGTTTGAGATTCAATGCTCTTTGTGTCACTTCCCATTCGTCACTTTCTATCTTTTTATTTTTGTCTTTATTTAGTATATTGGGCATAAATCACTTCCGTACACAGCAAGCACATACCATGTACACAACCAAACAAAAAAAACTTTTATTACTTCATCCCTCGTACATAATGTATGTCACTGACATACTCATTACAATGGGGGTGTTCTTATTTATTCTCATTGACCGTCAAAGTTCATGTATTGCGCTCCTCTTCTTGGCGCTCCCTAAATTCTCGTAGAATTTGCTACCGTCGGTTCTCTTGATAGATGTCTTCCCTTCGATTCTAGAGAGCCAAGAATCCTTGTGCCAAAAGGTTAGGCAGTTGGCTCATCAACCGATTCACAGCGGGGCTTACTTCGAGCGAACTCCACACAACATCTTCTGGGACATCTTCGGTGGTGGCTTCCCTCTGTACATGTGTTTCGATTGCCGCCTGTAGGATGCAGGAGAAATCCTTCATGAGTGTCTTTTCTCCCTCGAATAATTCTTTGGGTTCTCTATCAGGGTCACTCGTTCCTTCTCGTAATGGTTGTCCCATTATCTGTGTGCCATGTAGTATGTTCTTTTCCCATTGCTCCCAGGTTTTTACTTAGGCAACGACGCCAAATGTTTTCCCCGTAGGGTGTCAGGTTAAGACATTGCATAAATGACAGAAGTAGACAGAATATATGGAACTCACAAGTGTTCTATTGATTCATGGTAAGCCAGTACATACAATGATAGCAATATGTTCGACCACAATAGCCTGTCCAAAGACTGGAAACAGATACAATATAAAGGAGTCTGGTCAGTTACCCGGTACCAACTGCTGACAACCGACAGGTTAACAGTCGATGCTAACACAATTTACCTTAACGCTTAATTACCCAACAACACTATCAAGATACCAAAGAGATCAACATGATCATCAAGATTACATAAAATGTATGATGAGCCTGCTTATAAAGGCAATGCTAAGAGACAAGAGAGCACACAATGATGACATGTGGCTCAATGAGATGCAAGGGTAGGTAGGAGAAATAGTAAAATATTCCACATGAGTTGGATCACCCATCTAAGGTGGAATTATCATCCCACAATAAGTGGACATGATAAAGTAGCAACAATATCACACCATAAAAGGTGGAAATTCTCCTACATACACACTACCAATGTATGCACATCTCCCTAAGTGTCTCATATGCAAACCACAATGTTATGCATGTACCTAAGTAAACTTAAGTAAAGTGTAATTATATCCAAGATGAATAAATAATTACACCAACACCCCCCTTAAAGTGCAACTTAGGGGAATGCACTCAAGTATACAATGCAACTAAGCAATGCAAGATGGGTCCCGACTACAAGGCCATGTTAGGTACCCATGTACAAATGCAAATGCAATCTACCATAAAGTGGGGAAAGAGAGAAAAACCCAATGGGAAAAAAACCTCCCCCAAAAGAGAGATTAAAACTATACAAAGAAATCTCAAGGAAGTATGTGAAGGACAAAACCCCATGCGAGGAAAAATTCCCCCCATATGAGAGAAGAAGAGAGACTAAGTAGCCCCCCCTCAATCTAGAATCTGCACCAATGGTAGAAGCTTGAAAATGAATAAAGAAACCGCTCCACGATCGTCGAACAATGTTCCTCCCCTTAGGAAGAAACAAAACCAAAGGTTTATGCATGAAGTATCCCCAATCATGAAGGGAAGATGTAGGAAAAAAACTCATGATGAATGATGTCTCTGGAAATTGCTCAAGTGTCCCCATGTCGATGCTGAAATTACCGCTTCCAAAGGTGGTGTACTGATCCACATTGCTGAAAAAGGCACTCCAAGATCTAGTGGAGATGAATGTAGAACAAGATCCAAAGACTCACATGTCCCCTCTAAGGATAAAGAGACCTCCTTCAATTGTTGTACATAAGAATCCATAATCTTGTCAACCTCGAAAGAATGATCATGTAGAGAACGAACAAGAGGGTCAGAGTGTTCCCTCACAACAATCGAAGAAGGATAATCTTCATCAAAGAGAATATGAATATCATCAATGATGTCTCCCAAATCTACAATGTAGGAGTCCACAAACAAACTTGAAATCTTTGTCAAGTAGTCATCCCAATGAACTAAAGCTAGAAGACAAGATATACCCTGCTACACTAAATCACAAGAAGGCAAAACTGTCGCACTATCTGCATCATCAGGTGCAATAGGTGATGTGATATCAAGAGGAGGAGATGAAATGCAAGGCTCAAAAATGGGGTCACATGTGAGAATCCCCAAGTTCAAGTACCCAAAGTCCTCCTCAAAATCTGAATCATCACAAGAAGTGTGATGATCATATGTAAAATCATCCTCATCAATAGGAACAAAATCTAAAAAGGAATATAACTGAGATGCATGATCCACAACCCCAGTCGCAATGATAGCTCTACTCTCCAAGTCTCTAATGATAACTGACTCAGGTGTGAACTCCACAGTTTTCTTTGTTGCCCCATGTGTGATTTGATAGATGGAAAGAACATTGTTTGTCAAATGGGGTACACACAACACATCATTGAAGGAGTTATCCCCAATGGAAATAGATCATTTCCCAATCACATCCATGTATGTATTATTGTCCATCAAAATCGGCGGCATGGTGCAAGGCTCAAATGAAGAGAACATAGATTGTGAAGATTCCATATGATGAGAAGCCCCTGAATCTAGAAGCCATCTCCCTGAATCATGACTCATAGTAGCACAAAGAGCTTATACTTTTCTTGTCCCAAAAGAGTGATTCTTCCCACTTGTTGCTGCCATAAATGCTTGCCCTTTCCCCTTTGATTATGAGGAAGTGGAAGGTGATGAATCCTCCTCCTTGTAGGCATTAGGCAAATCAATGTTGTTCTTGTTGAGGATATGTAGGAGCTCATCAATCTTCTTAGAATGGCAACAATGCTCCTCATGACCAATCTTATTACAATAAGCACAAGTAGGTCTTTCCTTCTTTAGTGAATTGTCCTTCTTGGAAGAGGATGAATCCCCTTATTATGGAGAAGGTGGTGATTTTTCATTAGGCTTTGATTTCCCTTTCTTCTTGTTTGAGTTGTCCTTTCCTTGATTTCCTTTGTTCCCTTGAGTTGCCACATATGCTTGAGACTTAGAAGTCTTAAGAATTCCCATGATTATCAACATAGTTTGCTCCAAAATCAATATGTCTGTGAAAGCATAAAATGTAGGCATTTTGTAGCTCTAACTTATTGTCATCCTATGGGTTTGAAAACTAGAAAACAATGCTGCATATTCTTGTGGAAGCTTTCCCATCAAATTGTAGATCAATTGAGTATCCTTTTTATCAATGCCACAATCTTTGAGTTGTGCCCTCAACTCATTTTCCTTAGTGACATAATCTTGTATTGTATCAAAGTTCTTGGGATCTAACATGGTGAGATCACTCTTAGTTTGATATCCCCTAATCTCATCAACTTGACCATAAAAGTCTTGAAACTTTTGCCAAGCATCCTTAATTAAAGTACATTTTTCAATATGAAAGATGTGATCTTTTGATACATACTTTCTTAAGGTACAAATTTCTATGATGTTCTTAGTGAGCCAATCCAAGTGACTATTGAGATCAACCTTAGGATCAACGGGAGCAACAATAGTTCCATCAATGTAATGCGTTAATAATTTTTCCTTAAGTTTACTCCATGCATCTATTGGTATTATGGATGACTTCATCATGTGTTGCATTGGTTTTGTCATTGATGTCAACACTTATCTTTTTGCAGGTCTACATTGTTGATTTGGCACTCTGGTTATTTCGGTTTGTTGTTGAACCAACACATTGTGGTCCCGGTATGGATATTGGCTTATGCACAGTCACTGGTATATGTTTCACTAACAGCTTATATGTTTCATCAACAACTTAGGAAGTTGATGATGACTTGTTATCATCTGGAGATCATTTGGTTATGTCAAATACATGGATTGGATGTTTACATTTGGTGTTTTTCTTATTAGTTTGATCGGGTTGACATATTTGCTTTAACCGACAGATAGGTCTAGGTTATGAACCGGTACAAGATATCATGTTCCAGATCAACACGACACGTTTTGGAAATGGTTTATTGATTGGATAATGTATAAATGTATTGAGGTTGACATATTGTATTGCATCAAGACTTATTTTGTAAATGTAATATCTTTAGGGAGACGACCTCCTGATTAAGTCTTAGGTTTTGTATAAATAATTATAAGATCTTATTGAAGATCATTATGAGTGTGTGCGAATATTGAAGATCATTGTGAAGAGCGAAAAGAAGCAGATCCTTGTGTGAATCACACATACATCATCTAAAGGTTGAAGGAAAGGTTATGAAGGTGTTTGACACTCATGGTCAGAGCTTAAACCGGTACTAAATCCAACATTGTAGATGCTATATTGAAGCAGTACATTGTTATTGGATTTAACCATCCAACTGTGTAGTTAGTGTGACTCCTATTTTGTGATTGAGTAGTGAGCTCTAGGCAGTTGGCCTTTCTGCATGTACAAACCCCTTATTGTATTCACTTACTATCTGTAGTAGTATCATTTGATTGTGGGTAAGGTTTCCCACCGTGGTTTTTTTCCCTTACAGGGTTTTCACATCAAAATCTATGTCTCATGTGTTGTGGATGTGTTTTGCTTTCTATTTCATGCATTAAGTTATACTGGTACTGCTATAACTATTCATCCATTTTATCGGCACTGAGTTTTAAGTTGGAATAATTTGTTTTGGGTTATAATTTATTGACAACTGATTCACCCCCCCCGGCCCTCTCAGTTGTCCTTCCCGGTTCCTAACAATTGGTATCAGAGCCTAGTCCTCTTTTTGCATAAGCCTAACAACTTGAGGAGATCCTATGGCAGCAAATATTTTCAGGAAGGACGGTCCTAAACTTGATGGAACTAACTATGGTATATGGAAGATCAGAATGGAAATACATCTAACTGCATTGGAAGAGATATATGGGATATTACAAAGAATGGCTATGTTGCTCCTAATCAGAATAACCCTAATCCACCGACCTTGGCTAAAGACTTGGAGAATGATTGCAAAGCAAGAGAAGCACTTTTGAGTGCATTATCAGATCAACAAATCATGGGATTATCAGATAGATCTACTGCAAAAGCTATTTGGGATAAACTGGAAACATTGAATGAAGGAGATACCACTGTCAAAATTGCAAAACCGGAATGTTACCGGGTCAGGTATGAAAATTTAAAAATGGAAGAGGATAAAAGAATTTTTGCATTTATGGAAAGAGTTAATAAAATTGTTTTAGGAATACAATGTTGTGGAGGATCTTTAAGTGAAGATGAAATTGTTTCTAAAGTTTTAAGAGCTTTGCCACCAACTTACAAAATGAATGTGACTGCTATTAATGAGTTGAGAACAATGCCTAATACATCAATATCTAGAGATACTTTGGTTGGAGAACTTTCAGCATTTGAGCTTGAAGAATTTGATCCTATTGCTACAGTCAATATTGATATAGCCTTCAAAGAATCAGCATCAGCATCATCATCATCTGAGAAATTTGATTGGAAAGCACTTTATGCAAAAGAACTTGAAGATATCAGAAGAGAAAATGAATAACTTGAAGAATTTGAAGCACTATTTGCAAGGAAGATGCCTAAAGATCCAACAGGAAGTAAGTATGAAGGTAAAGCACCTTTCAAATGTTTTAATTGCAATAAAGTTGGTCATATGGCGTCTAGGTGTCTTGATAGACATTCAAGACTAAGAGAGGAAGCAAAAAGAACATATAAACCTAACCTTGAATATCAGAGATACAGATTTAAGAAAAACAAAGATAAGTCATGTTACTATGCAGATGAAGGTGTTATAGATGACTCTGATGAAGATCCAACAGATAGTGGATGTGCATTTGTTGCAATAAAAAAAGATCAACCGGCACCTATTGTTGAACAGGTAGAGCAGGCACTAGCAGCAAAAATTGAAGAAATGGATGAATGGATCATTGATAGTGGTTCCTCGCATCATATGACTGGTGATAAAAGCAAATTCTTATCATTTCGAGAAATTCATGGAGTCTAGTAAGATTTGAAGATGACAAAGCTTGTTCAATCAAAGGAATAGGCACTATATCTTTGGATGGTAAGCACAATACTGACAATGTTTATTATGTTGAAGGTTTAAAGCATAATCTTTTAAGTGTTGGTCAGTTAGTGGAAAAAGAATTTCAACTACAATTCAAGAATGGAAAATGCAAAATCATAAACAAAACTAGATCGAAGATTGCAATCGGTAATCAGACTAAAGGTAATATTTTTCATAAAAGACTCTGTCATGTGAATTTTGATTGTATTGTAAAGATCAGTTCAACCAAGGCAGTAAGGGATTTACCTAAGATTGTGAAACCTCATAATCCGGTATGTAAGGAATGTCAAATGGGAAAGCAAGTTAGAACAATATTTAAGAGCATTTATGAGAAATCCAATAATATTCTTGATTTAATTCATACTGATTTATGTGGTCCAACGAGAACAAGAAGTCTTCAGGGTGATAGATACTTTATGCTAATAATTGATGATTATTCTAGAATGTGTTGGGTTACTTTTCTCAGAGAGAAATCAGAAGCTTTTGGGAGATTCAAGATATACAAGGCAATGGTAGTGAATGAAACCGACAAGAAAAGAAAATGTTTGAGATCTGATCAAGGAGGAGAATTTACATCTAGGGAATTCAATGCATTCTGTGAAGAGAATGGAATCAAAAGACAACTATCAGCACCCCAGACACCCCAATATAATGGAGTTGTGGAAAGGAAGAATAGAAGTATATTGGATGCAACAAGAACCATGATGATGGAAGAAAATCTACCTCATATGTACTGGAGAGAAGCAGTGAATACAACGGTTTATACTTTCAATAGAGTTCACATCAAAGGTGAAACCGATAAGACCCCTTATGAACTATGGTTCGGTCATATTCCTACTCTTAAATATTTCAAAATATTTGGAAGCAACTATTATATTAGGAGAGATGAGTCTATTGGCAAATTTGATCCTAGAAGTGATGAAGGAATATTTCTTGGTTATTCAACTAGAAGCAAGGCATATAGATGTTATAATAAAAGACTGCAGAAAATCATTGAAAGTACTAATGTGATGATAGATGAACATTTTAGAGGAGAATCAAGATCTATAGGTTCTAAATCAGCAATAGAAATGATTATAAATGAACCGACACAAACTACACCAGAACAAAATGAAGAACTAGTCACACCAGTACCATCAGAAAACTCAACTATGACTGAAGAACAACAGCCTGTAAGTGGAAATCAGAATAAACCCAGGTATGTAAGATTGAATCACTCAGAAAATCAGATAATTGGAAATAAAAATCAAGGTGTTATGACTAGAGGAAGATTGACAAATAAAGAGGTATGTTCAATTTCTCAAGTTGAACCAACATCAGTTGTTGAAGCATGCCAGTATAAACATTCGATAAAAGCAATGAAAGATGAATTAGAACAGATTGAAAAGAATAATACTTGGACATTAGTTCTCCGGCCTAAAGACAAAAAAGTATTTGGAACTAAATGGGTATATAGAAATAAACTTAATGAAGATGGTGAAGTAATCAGAAAAAAAACAAGATTAGTTTGTAAAGGTTATTCTCAGAAAGAAGGAATTGATTATAATGAAACCTTTGCACCGGTAGCCAGAATTGAAGCAGTAAGACTATTTCTTGCATTTGCAGCTCACAATAACTATAAGGTTTATCAGATGGATGTAAAATGTGCATTTTTTAATGGAGATCTTGAAGAAGAAGTTTACATTGAACAACCTGATGGATTTTCATTAACAGATGATAAGGATAGGGTTTGCAGGTTAAGGAAAGCTTTATATGGTTTGAAGCAAGCTCCCAGAGCTTGGTATGCTAGACTGGATAAATATCTTCTAAATCTTGGATACACAAAAGGTAATGCTGACAATAATTTGTATTACAAAATTACCAATGATGACATTTTGGTTATTGAAGTATTTGTGGATGATATCATTTTTGGAGGTGAAGAAGACTTATGTAAAGACTTTGCTAACAAGATGCAGGATTGGAGAGATAAATTTTTTTTCTAGGTTCGCAGATTTCTCAAACAGATAAAGGTATATTCATATGTCAAACAAAATACTTGAAGGAACTCTTGAAGAAATTTGGAATGGAAAAATCCAAACCGGTAAGCACTCCTATGACTACAAGTGATAAATTGACATTAAAGGATGATTCAACTCCTATAAATCCGACAAGGCACAAATCTATGATTGGAGGGTTACTGTATTTGACACAAACCATACCTAATATAATGAATGCAATGTGTATTGTTTCAATATTTTAAAGCAATCCTAAACAAAATCATGAAACTGCAGTAAAAAGGATTTTTCGGTACCTACAAGGCACAACAAATATTGGTTTATGGTATCCTAAGGATGACAATTTTGAGTTATGTGCATATATAGATGCTAATTGGGCAGAAGATGTGGATGACAGAAAGAGTACCACTGGTGGTACATTCTTCCTTGGTAGAAGATTAATTTCATGGATCAGCAAGAAGCAGACTTGTACATCATTATCTACAACAGAAGCAGAATATGTTGCAACAACAACTAATTGCACTCAGGTATTATGGATCAAGCAAATGTTGAAGGATATTAAGGTAAAATGCAATGAACCGATAATTATTAATTGTGATAATTCAACAACAATAAATATACCAAAGAATCCGGTATTTCACTCTAAACAAAGCATGTTTCTATTAAGTATAATTTTCTGAAAGAAAATGTTGAAGCAAATGAAGTGAGATTGGTTTATGTGAATACTAAAGAGAAAATTGCAGATATTTTTACAAAGCCTTTGCCTAAGGAAATATTTGAATATCTCAGAGAGAAGCTTGGGGTAATCACCCCACCGATAGAGACCTGAATGATGAAGATTGGCATCAAACCGGCAAGGACTAACAGAATTTTTTTTTTCCGACTTTGATGAAGGAGAGCTACTGTTCAGGGGGTGTAGTTAGTTGTATGTTATGTTTTGATTCTTGACTACTTTGGCATTTGATGTCAAAGGGGGAGAGATGTCTACGAAAAAGCACTGTACTTTGAAGATTTCGGAGAGATGTATTTTGGTTTTGGTTATATTGTTTCTGTTTTTGGTACAAAACTTTGTATTGATCTATTTTGGGAGATTGTTGATATTTGGCATTCTGGTTTTGGCACTTAGATGTTTTTCCATCTAGTGTTGCCATCAATGCCAAAGGGGGAGGTTGTTGGTATTATGGATGACTTTGTCATGTGTTGCATTGGTTTTGTCATTGATGTCAACACTTATCTTTCTTGAGGTCTACATTGTTGATTTGGCACTCTAGTTCTATTGGTTTGTTGTTGAACCGACACATTGTGGTCCCGATAATGATATTGGCTTATGCACAGTCACCAGTATATGTTTCATCGACAACTCAGGAAGTTGATGATGACTTGTTATCATCTAGAGATCATTTGGTTATGTCAAAGACATGAATTGGATGTTTACATCTGGTGTTTTTCTTATTAGTCTGATCGGGTTGACATATTTGCTTTAACCAACATATAGGTCTAGGTTATGAACCGGTACAAGATATCATGTTCCAGATCAACACGACACGTTTTGGAAATGGTTTATTGATTGGATAATGTATAAATGTATTGAGGTCGACATATTGTATTGCATCAAGACTTATTTTGTAAATGTAATATCTTTAGGGAGTCGACCTCATGATTAAGTCTTAGGTTTTGTATAAATAATTATAAGATCTTATTGAAGATCATTATGAGTGTGTGCGAATATTGGAGATCATTGTGAAGAGCGAAAAGAAGCAAATCCTTGTGCGAATCACGCAGACATCATCTAAAGGTTGAAGGAAAGTTTATGAAGGTGCTTGACACTCGTGGTTAGAGCTTAAACCGGTACTGAATCTAGCATTGTAGATGCTATATTGAAGTAGTACATTGTTATTGGATTTAACCATCCAACTGTGTAGTCAGTGTGACTCCTATTTTGTGATTGAGCAGTGAGCTCTAGGTGGTTGGTCTTTCTGCATGTGCAGAACCCTTATTGTATTCACTTACTATCTGCAGTAGTATCATCTGATTGTGGGTAAGGTTTCCCACCATGGTTTTTCCCCTTATAGGGTTTCCATGTCAAAATCTCTGTGTCATGTGTTGTGGATGTGTTTTGCTTTCTATTTCATGCATTAAGTTATACCGGTACTACTATAACTGTTAATTTGTTTTACCGACACTGAGTTTTAAGTTGGAATAATTTGTTTTGGGTTATAATTTATTGACAATTGATTCACTCCCCCCCCTCTCAGTTGTCCCTCACGGTTCCTAACAACATCAATTTTCCAAATAGCAATATTATGTGGAGTTAAGAGAGGAAACTTAGGAGAACCCATAGCAACAAAATGAAAGAAGACAAGAGAGCAAGAGCACAAGAGACACCCCCCAATTTCACTCAATCGATGATGGTTTTGGTACTTTATATGCAGTGCGCATGTACAATAGGCCACTTGCAAACAATGGCAAAGTGGACTTCTGATTTTTTTTACAACTGCCCCAATAGGCTTAGAACTACAATGCAAAAGACCAAAAGGATATATCTATGTAATACAAGCACCAAACTGGCCAAAAAAGACCACATGTTGAAAGTATAATGTCCACTCAAAATCACTGCAAAATGATTGCAGATTATGAAAGTAGATGAAAAATCATGCACTTTCAAGAAAATGGCACAGGTGAAAAGGAGTTCGTATGAGCCCAAACAAACTCCTGGAAGTTGCAGAACCAAGGATTGGATAGGTATAGTGATTTTTATGAAACATTTGTCCACCCAAATTAGAAAATAACATGACCATGTGAAAGTATATGAAAAATTAGCCCATTTGAAAAGAAATTGCACTAAAAAAGGAGCCAAAATGAGCAAGATATGACCTTCCAAAGTTGAACTGCAAAACTGAAAAGCTCAACGAGAGGGTGTCAATTTTTTTCAAAAAAGATGACATCAGCAAAATAGTATCTTAAATTTCACAGTTGTTTGACGGTCGCAAAAGCCTCACCACCCAGCTGATTAAGCCTTCGTACCATATATATAGATGATGCAGACCAATCAAATGATGACACATGTCGTACAAAATTGTTGATTGTGGGATACACGTGTCAGATGTTGATTGTACCGTACATATGATGTGGAAATGACGTGTCATGCATATCCATTGTGGACTGTTGACAGAGTGGCCCACGTGGTAGAGTGACTAAGCACCAACTGGGCATTGCGTGGACGAGTGAGAAGTTGCCACGTGGTCGTACAACTGTCTATGTGGCACGCTGAGTGTGTCTGACTATGTGGGTCATACAGGTAGTCTGTGTTGACGTGGGCAAGGTATGTCTGCCATGTGTTCGTTGTTGGAGTGTCGTGGTTGAGTCTGAAGTGGCCACGTGGCGCTAGAGTGGTTTGTGAGAAACTGCCAGAGAATTTGTGGAAAACTTGCACGGGCGGAGCTGTGGTCAAAACATCGGTGGGTGTAGTGGTGCAACGACAAATGAAAAAGGCTAGCTGTCAGAGATGTCTTCGGGAGGCTCTGTGAGTGCCAGTGGCGGGGTTGGAAGCACAACAAAGACCGGTGAAGGCGCGACAGGTGGTGAGTGGCGCCGACAAGAGATCCAGAGTGGGGGTCGACAGTTGGGTGGTGTTCGGAGCACAGAGCGGTGACAGAGAAGCTATAGCGATCGACGTTGGTTGGCACGACCGACATCGACCTTGCAAAAGATGACACAGGGTACAGTGGGCTACGGGGGCGGGGATGAATAAACCCCCCCACCTAAAAATACAAATTTTTTATTATTTTGTAAATAAATAAATACTTTTACTTATAATAAATTGTGAAAATTAAAAAAAAAATGAAATTAAAAATATTTTTTCGCAAAAAATATTTTTTTTTTTGAAAAATCTGTACCATAGCCCAAATTGGGCAATTTTTTTCTCCAAAGCCCCAGATTTGTTTTTCACCCAATATAGGCGAATTTATAGTCAAAATTCATGGAAACAACCACCTGGACACAATGGCGAGGTCGGACCTGGTCTAGGATGCCTCTATAAGATGATGTTCCTCAGATATGCCTCTTGAACTCCTTCAAAGATGCAATTAAATCTCTCCAAAGGCTATGCAATGATGCTCCAACCATTCTGATACCATGTGAGATTATGCTTGAAGCAACCAAGATCAAAGAGACCAATAGATAACACAATGACAAGAGAGATAGAATATGACAATAATAAATTGTATTCCTATCAAGATGCCAAAGAGATCAGCGATATCATCAAGATTACATACAATGTATGATGAGCCTGCTTATAAAGGCAAGGCTAAGAGACAAGAGAGAACATAATGATGGCATGTGGCTCAATTAGATGCAAGGGTAGGTAGGGGTAGGTAGGAGAAATAGTAAAATATTTCACATAAGGTGGATCACCCATCGAAGGTGGAAATATCATCCCACAATAAGTGGATATGATAAAGTAACAACAATATCAAACCATAAAAGGTGGAAATTCTCCTACATACACACTCCCAATGTATGCACATCTCCCTAAGTGTCTCATATGCAAACCACAATGTTATGCATGTACCTAAATAAACTTAAGTAAAGTGTAATTATATCCAAGATGAATTATATAAATATTAAATGTTAAATATATAGAAATATCAAATATGTATATATGTATATATATATATATATGTGTGTATATATGTATATATGTATACATATATGTGTGTGTGTATATATGTGTGTGTGTATATGATACATGTATACATATATATACAAATATATACACAGGGTGAACTCACAATGTTGGTTCCCACTTTTTCGTACATCCAAATTTTTGTTGAAATCATACATTTTGTAATGGTGGGAAAATGGTGAATGATAAATCAAGAAGGAAAACTACCATTTCCCTCAAAGAGAGATGAGAGTTTTGCTATCGATTATCATTCAAGCATTTTTCACCATTACATTAGGAAGGGGGAGAAGATAATTCACTAGATCCAATCTCTCCACACAAAGATGGTAGATTGAATTATGAATGAATTAGGAATGCTAAGTTGATCCCCTCTTCCTTGTTTGATTTAGAAAGGAAATTGATTGAATTATGTGGTGCAAAAGTGACAAAGAATCGATTATAACTTAATATCGGAATATGGGATGAAGCTGTGCACTTGCATATGGCAGTGAAATGTCAAGACGAAGTCGCCCTGGGAATTTGATGAAAGTTGCCTGGACCGTGGCGGGAATGTACATGGTCCTTCAAAAAATCCGCAAAACGAAAAGGGTTTTTCCACCTCTACAAATGGAGCCCGAATCTAAAAGTACAATTGCACACCTACAACCCACGCACAGAAAAGAGAGGAAAATGGGTTGGGATTGGGGGTTTGCCTTTAGGTCAAACCCTAGTTTTGGAATTAACCAAGTAATGAAAGAAAGTACTTGCAATTAGATATAAATGAAAGACTAAATTGTAAATTACCTCAAGGGAGGTTGTAGTAGCAATGTTGATAGAAATGCTTGTGTGAAATGGTATGTTAAAATCAATCTACTCTTCAATGGTTGAATCCTTGACTTGAATGCAACACTTAGCCTTGAAGGGAGACTTGATAATTCTCAATGCTAGAAAAGAATGCTAGAAAAGAATGCTTGAATGCTTGATCGCTTGAACATATCCAACTTCGACCTATCCAACTTATGCGAATCAGAGAGCGAATGCCCCCTTAAACACACATGTTTGGTGGATTTGATTTTCGTCATGGGCCAACATCGAGGGAGTTTCCCGCCCGAGGCACAATCCACAATATATGCTCTAGGAAGGGTCCTGCCCAAAAATAGGGCAGGGATAGGGGAACCATGCCCCTGTCCTGAGAGGACAAGGGTACCATGCCCCTGTCCAAGGGGGGACAATGGCACCACACCCTTGTCCTACCCCTTTGTCCAGGGCAGAATGTGGCCAAGATGATGCAGAGGCCAAGGAAGAAGTTGTTTTCGCAAGTTGAGCAATCTCCGATCTCCGATCAGGCTAGAGGACTCAAGTTCACATGCGTGAGGACCCTAATGGAGTCGAAAATTGCTAGGGTCGCAATTTTATGACACTACACATTTTTTTAAAAATATAACGATTTAAGCTTTAAGAAGTCCCATTTGAAGTAATTACTTAAAGAGAATTAGATCAAAGGCTCTTAGATCAAAATTTCTTGGATAGAACCTCTCTACTTCTAAATCATACTTGCAATAGAGTCTCCTTTACATCTATCAAATGCTGATAAAAAAACAATTTACATTAGCTTTTGGGGGGTCAAATGAATTCATTTAGAAGTTTTGTTTTTTTAAGTATTTAATCCTTGTTATAAGATTTCCAAATAGTATGATTTTTCATATATTTATTTCATTAATATATTTTCATTTTATTTCTTATGAATGTAGGTTTTTCACCGAACATGAACTTCTTTGTTCAATGCATTGAGAAAAATAGTAAACTAATTTAAAAAAAATCTAAAAAATATCTATGCACTATGTATTGATGTCTTATTTCTAACAAAAAAAAAAAAAATTGAATTTTGATATATATATATATATATAGAACAAGTTATGTGTTCAAACGTACACATATATCTAAACTATAATTAGTCATACTTCAAAACTTAATAAAATAAAAAATATTCAACATATCACTATCAAACCAACCGAATGCCCTGATGTTACAAACCAAACTTCAAAATACTTAAGTTTTTATCATTTATAGAAAAAAAGTTATGCATTTCAAGATGCATTTCACTCTTAAAAAATGTTGTTTGCTCTAAAAAACTACTTTTTGAGGGAGATGGAAAAATCAATAAAATTTTATTCAAAAAAAATTGAAAAAAATATATTTAGAATCTACAAACAAGATGTTACAAATCACTAGTTTCCATCATCTTCAAATTCTTAACAGTTTAAAAGTTATAGGTGTCGGAAAGCGAAGGTTTTTTTTCAAAATGTTCATCTAAGTGTCAAAGTTGGTCAAAAAATGGGAACCAGTATTGCGAGTTCACCCCACACACACATATATATGCACACACACACACACACACATACACACACACACACACACATGTATATATATATACACATATATCTACACACACATACACACGTATGTATGCACACACACACACACACACACACACACACATATATATCTACACACATACACACACATATATATGTATATACACACACATATGTACATGTATATACGTATATATATATATGTACATATATATATAGATATATATATGTACATATATATGTATATACACACAAACACACACGTATATATATATATATATATATATATATATATATATATATATATATATATATATATATATATATATATATATATATATATATATATATATATATATATATATATACGTGTGTGTTTGTGTGTGTGTGTGTATAAATATATAGATATATATGTACACATACGTACATATACATATATGTATATGTAGATGTACACATATATATGTACATATATATACACATACATACCCATACATACATATGTATGTATGTACACACACACACACACGCGCATATCTATTTTTTCATTTATCTTTATACTTATGTATCTTTTTATCTCGTTCTCTCTATCTGTCTCTATCTTCATCCCTCCCTCTATCCCTTCCTCTCTAATTGTCTATCTCTTTATCTACATCTCTCTATTTTTGTCTCTATATCTCTCTATCTATTTAAATCTCCCTCTTCCTCTCCTCCTCTATCTTCATCTCTACTTCTATATACTCAAAACTAACCACACTAATCAGTAGGAACCGACACATTGCGTCTCTTTTTTTAATTTAAACAAAGGGTGATATTTTCCTCTCACAATAGTCAAACAAAATATTGCATCTCTTGTTTAATTATTACTTAAATTTATGATCTATGTCAATTCCTACCTCACTCTTAGACAAGTTCTTCATCTTTAATAAGGTTTAGGCTTTTCATTTTTAACATTCATTAGACCCATATCTACCCATCCATAGATTGTGGTTATTACTTGTTTTTATCACCTTCTTCCTCTCTCACTTTTCCCCCCTCTATCTCTAAACTAACCAAATCTTTTTCTATTTTCAACTCCCAACTAACAACACTGTTGTCCCTTATTTAAATCATACTTATTATGCTGAGAGACATCTACAATGACATCAAAATGTCCATAAATAAAAATTCAATTTTGAAACAATCTGGCATGCAAATGACAGGTGAATGCATGAAATATGCCATCTTTTGGTTTTTGTGGAGGTGTTATTTTATTACTCCAAATAAAATAGAACCCTTGCCACTTGTCTCCAACTATATGACACTGTTACATTCAAATGATAGTGGAAGTGTGCCATAATATTTAAAAGGGAACAATCAATAAAATCAAGGGTGCCATTCATGCTGTTGTTTAGGTAATGTTGGTACATACTTAAGCAACTCTATTATTATCCATATTTTTGAAACTCTTGTATACTAATATTATTGCTCCAATCATCAGATTCCCTTCTATTCTATGATATCTCTTGGCATAATTTACCTATATTTTTTAAATAAAAATATAGTAGTATAAAAAACTTAGTGAAACCCAATTACTGCCATCCTCTAATTTAAAAAAAATTCCATTACCGAATAGCTAAAACAATCATAAAATTAACCAAAAAACCCAATTCTTCTAATAATATCTCGGTCAATTTCCAACTCAACAGCTACCTCGAACGTGAATTTTTAAAAACCATCTTGTCCATATCGAACCAAACGGCTACCTCGCATGTTTGAATTATATTTGCATGTCTTTAGACATACCTTCCGCGGGCTCTGCTTTTAATTTCATTCATGGACGCTCCATTGGTAGTTGGACGCTCCATGGTGAGTACGGCCGAGAGGACTGTCATCTTCATATAGGATAATCCTCGTCAATGTTGAAGCCCTGCTAGAATTGAAGAAACCCATAATAATCTCTTTCGCCTGTCCAATGGAAGAAGAGCTGCCCAGTTGGGGTTTGGAAGAGCAGAACCCGGGCTTCGAATATACCGAGTCATCAAATTGCAGGTCTTCTGTTCGCCCCTTATGCTTGGCTGCGAGGCCAATGTTGAAGCCCTACTACAATTGAAAAAACCCATATTTTCTCTTTCGCCCGTCCAATGGAAGAAGAGCTGCCCAGTGCCCAGTTGGGGTTTGGAAGAGCAGAACCAGAGTGTCTTCAAATTCGTCCCAGAGTTGCAGGTCTTTTGTTCGCCTTTTTCTTTGTTTTTTACACCATTTTTCTTTTACGGCACTCTTTGAGAAGACCCTCCCTGTTTCCTCAGATGCTTAACCCCCAATACGACTGCGATCTAGGGATGCAGCAGACTCACAGAAAATCAGGAGCGGTCAGGTTGTGTGGTGCAGAACTGAGAAACGGATCAATTTCAGTGATAATGTCCAAGCTTATTTGGGATGGTACGCGACTTTGTCTTTATTTTTTCCAATTTGGGCTGGGATTTTACCAATTTGCAATATGTTATAATGCTCCATGAAAACCCCGATGCTTGACAACCGGAGTATTTTAGTTTTAAAATAAATTTTCACCTTCGAATTCTCTACAACTTGAGTATTTTAGTTTTAAAATAAATTTTCTTCTTCAAATTCTCTACACTATCTTGGTTTATTGTTGTATTCTGCGTACAAAGTTTTGAGTGGGGATGTTGTCTAATTTTATTAAGTCATAATGCCGCCTCTGTATTTGAACTTATAATCCCTAATACTTTCCATCTCGAGATATTTCTTTTTATAATTGAAGTGAGGGATAAATGCCCTTTTCCATTATATTATGATATTAAATTTTCCTGTATCAGAGAAGCTGTTTGATAAGAAATCAGAACACATATTCACCTTAAATAACAGAATGGACGATGCAATTTATGGATAATATAGATCTAGAACCATGACATCCTTTGAACCATGACAAAACAGAATCAGATTGTAATCAGCTGCATACATACTATTAATACAAAATTTGATTTATAACACTGTCATACTTGACCACTCCTTACATAAAAAAGGCCTTACTGATTTAGTATGAAATGTTGACCACTACTAACCCTAGATCAACATTATATAAATCCAAAAAAAGAAATACAAAATTAACTATAGAGATCACAGATTTGACCAAACAATGTAGCTAGACCATTTAATTAGAAACTGCCTGACTTTGGGAAATACGATCCATGCTTTTGCTTGTTCAGGGATGTGTGACAAGCCAAGAACTCAATTATTTTTTCTGTCCTTGCCACATTGTATCATTCCTAAAGCAGAGACAAGCTAAATGAGATTTCCCACCTCAATTGTTTTAGTGATATGCTTGCGAGTCACAACCATTGTGAACGAAGTGTTGGATGACTGCCGATTCTATGATTAATGCTTCCATTCGAGTTTAAATGATCCTTACTGTTTAAATAGAGACCAAACCTCAAAACTCATAACGAATCCAAGGTAGGGAAGAAAGCTTGGCAGGTTGGCTTTATCCACAACTTTAAAAAACCCACTTTGAACTTTTCCCAAATGTAACAATGACTGAGAACTTTGAATTCTTTATCTTTAGTAATAGCGAGAATATTGGTTACTAGTAAGGAGGAGATTTCAATTTTTTTGTGGCGGTGCCTAACATCCTCTAAGAAATCCTGTCTTATTATTTCTTCAATGGCTTTTATCACATTTTTCTCTTAAAGAAAAAGACCTTCCTCAACTTGGCTAAAGTGATTTCCTTATGAAGGCCATCTAGCAGACACTAGCATCTAACACCAAAGATTTCATGAATGCTGGATAACAAAGCAAAGAACACGTGTCAATTGTAGAGTTGATGGAAAGATAATCACTGGTTTGGAAAGTGATACTTGGCGACATTTTGGGATATAATGTCACCAACCTTGTCATTACAGGACTGTATTGCCAGCCTTCAATGTGGAGCGAGGCTTGCTTCACATGCTTCAATCCATTGCTAGTTCTATAGCCGATCACTCAAAAATTATGGCTTTGGCTAGTCTACCCCATAATTTGATAAGTAGTCCACAATATTATTTCTCTCATTTATAACTATGTGATATATGATATTCCTTTAGTGGATCAAGAGCAACAAGGCTTCTTTTAAGATAATTTAGATTTTCCAATATGAAGATTGTCTTTTCTTGAGGTAGAGAATTATTTCAATCGAATTGCCTTTGACAATCACCTTATTTGGATGAGTTTTTGAGTAGATGCAAACCTACTGAGAACAGTAATTCTGCCTGTAAATTATTAGAAGTGTAAATCAGAAAAACAAGAAAAGCACCTTACTTGGAACATAGTTAATATCATCCAAAGGCAATTGCATGAGATCAATATATTAACTTAGACCGCAGTTTAAACAAATGATTGCCATTATTTATATAACCTAATGATTGCCATTATTAAAGACAGGTTTGGTTCATTTAGTAAAGAACAGTTGTGGAATTTCCCAACCGTCCATAGTGGCCCAGAAGCAGTCATATGCCCTCCTGGCCAAGAGGCGTGGGTCCTTCCTTTTGTTTATCATCATCTTTAACTCAGAGGGTTAGGACATGTCAGGGGCGGCCATACTATGCCAAACCCAAGCCCAGGAGCAGTCACTTGCCCCCCTGGGCTACTGACATAACTCAGTAGTTAACTTCTTGGGTAGGCAACTCCCCTCATGCATATCCCCATATCCCTCTGAATTATTGACTGAGAGTTAATTCATTGATTATAGTTTGATCAACCAGATTTCATCATTCATACAGTGATTTGTTTATTTAACAGTGTGAATGTTACAGCTACAAGAGATAATCTTCAGAAATGTGGAAGCCAGGCTATAGATTCATTATTACTGTTGCTGTCATAAAATTGTGCAGTATATTCTAGTTGAGATTTGTAAAAATAATCTGTCAGTATTACAGCAGTTCATTTATATCCAATTCGTATATATATTTAAATCTATTTATGTATATCAAAATATATCAGACGTACTGTGAAAGACTGCCAATAACGTTATTCAATTTTATTACTATTGTGGACTGCTTACACGTATCAGGTTTAGACTGATTGTGATTATAAATACGTATGTATATGACATTAAATTTAACTACTAAAATGCACAGCTCTATCACATTCACGTATTTAGTTGCAGTTTAATACCCTCTACAAATTGGATGGCGAATATTTACAGTCAAGACAAGAACACGAGAATTTGGCTTTGCTGCCGATTACCGTTGTGTATTATCACTATGAATCCAAACACTGTGCAAGTTATTTGAATTGTAACCGACATGTTTTTCTGAGTATGCGACATACCTGATTATCTCTGTCATGTATGCTTTCTGTTTTATATCACAGTATATCCTTCTTTTTTAATCTCTGTTTGTCCTCCTAAACTAACATCCAATCCTTTTATACTTACGGCCATCGATAAGGAGTCACGTCTTAGGAGAGACGCGACTTGTATTCTGAATCACGTCTTTTTGATTGGTCGCAACCAACAGACGAATGTGCACGCCCAGTGCATCCCTTTGTTAAATACACTTAATTAGCTACATTCATAGAATAGCCGCTACAACTCAATACGTGATTTATATGAATTGAATATATAACCGTTAAATAATTAATTAATTATTATTTGGGGTTTTAGGATATTATGTACAGAGACATATATTTTCATTAATAATTGATTTCATTTAATAATTAATTAATTACTATTTAGATACTATTAATCAGAAACATATATTCTCATTAATATCTGAAAATCAGGATGTACACCATTATATGTAATTATATCTGATACATTTATTTGGGGGACATGACATGCTAGTTCTATAGCCAATCACTCAAAAATGATGGCTTTGGCTAGTCTACCCCATAATTTGATAATTAGTCCACAATATTATTTCTCTCATTTATAACTATGGGATATATGATATTCCCTTAGTGGATCAAGGAGCAACAAGGCTTCTTTTAAGATATTTTAGATTTTCCAATTTGAAGATTGTCTTTTCTTGAGGTAGAGAATTATTTCAATCGAATTGCCTTTGACAATCACCTTATTTGGATGAGTTTTTGAGTAGATGCAAACCTAGTAATAATTCTTCTTCCTTTGCTTTGTTGTCAGTTCTTGGGGAGAGTTTCATTGAGGTGGGTTTGATCAATTTCATTTGATAATCTTTGGAATTTATTTTAAAAGTGATGGTGAAATTAGGAAGATCCATGGCTTATATTAATTTTACTTTTTTCTTTTGGCCAATGCAGGCCACCATGCAAGCTTAGCAGAAAGATATAGAAGCTCAGAAAATTACAGAAAAAATATAGGCCTCCTTGTTTGGAGAATGTAATAAAGCTCAACAGGAGGTATTTAGTGCAAATCAGCAGGTATGGATCAAGCAGTTTGTTATCTATAATTGTTTTTTTCCATTCATTGTTCAGCTTCCTTAATTCAGTTTTTATATCTTAATTTTAATATTTAGTATATGTGTTGGGGGTTGGAGGGGTGGGGGGGGCGGGGGGTAGGTGACATTGCATCAGGTGTCAATAAACATTTTTCAAGAGTACAATACTGATTTACAACAATATACCTGGAATTTTTAGAGTGAAACTGCTACTACCATATAGATCATTTCCCAAGTGAAGAAATAAAAATAAACATTGATGAAAACTCTCAATAGCTTGAGAGGTCACAATATTGTACTTTAAGACTAACCTAATGTAACTAAAATGAGTGTGCGTAAATAAACAAATTACCCCTGCAATTATACTTTTTTTCGGTAAATTTATCTAATTTTATTCCATAGTGTCCGTTTGAATGAGTGCCTTTGATCAATATTATTTTGCTATCATTACATTTGCCATAATCTTATATAGGATCTATTTTTTTATTTGAAAATGTTTGTGGTGTGTTTTTTCTCTATAAGTCTATTTTGACTTACAACCTCAATCTACTTTACTCACTACTCAAATAGTTAGTCTCTTTCTTGAAGCATAGCATTGCTTTTCCTTTGTGCACTATCCTTCATAGCTTATTTAATATGCAAAACCAAGGTAATAAAAAAGTATGTCTGCAAATTTGTTTTGACCTATATGACTTGATCATGTTGCACAATCACCATAAGTTTTCAAGTAAGATCTGATTTCTCTAGACATGTACAATTCTGCTTCAATCAAGCATTTATATCGTATTAGTTAAATAGAGCCTTAGCTCAAGGCATTGCCACTCTTTATTAGCATATAGGTGTTTCTTATGCAAATGCTGCATACAATATGGTTGAATTTACCTTATGATTATAAACATGTATTGTTTTTATTTTATTTAGCAATGGCTGTCCCTTCATATCTATAGCCTCTCTATAGAAGAGTCAAAAGGATGAATAGGCATTTTCGGAAGAGATTGAGAATCTCCATGGAGATTTTCAACACACTGCAGATGAAGGGGTCCATCACGTTTCTCAAGCTCAATCTCTGTAAGTTCATGTAACATAATACAAAGAATGTATTGTAAAATCCACCATAGAAGTGGAGCAGCTAATGCAATGTCATCAGGAAAAAATAACTTGTTTGGCATTTGCACTTTTACATACATGCAAATCCCAAAAGGCCCTATGATCAAATTCTAATCTTAGTATTTATATGCATAGAATTAAAGTCTGATAGATTGATGCTCATTGTGGTAGGAGAGTTTTTCTTCTTCAAGAGAACAAATAAGTAGCTTGTAGATCCAACTTAAAATTGCAGACAAGAGAATAGATGTATGCAAATTTGGAAAGCAGAATCAGACAAGAGAACAGATATATGCAAATTTGGAAAGAAAAATATAGAAAATGCTGACTGGATTGAGCTAAGAATAATCCATCAACATTTATGCCTTGTTGGATAAAATTATTTATATGAAGTCTTATACCTAACATGTAATATGCACCCCTGATTTTTTCATTTTCTTTTTTGGTATTTTTTGCCAAGGAGAGAACAACATAACAATGCAAATATAGAGTTTTCTTGGTGGTTAAAGACTGATTAGAACTTGCAATTTTCTTTGAATTTACTATTATAATGCTTTTGGGGTTTATGACATTCCCAACAAGGTACACCAACATAGAATGACTTGTAAATAATTAGCAATCAAAAGCAGCCAAATGGAACCATTCTGACCCATTGCAGCAGAATTGAAAAAGAACAATCAATAACAACCATTAAATCTGACTTCTTGTTGTATGCAAGAATCCCCAATGCAACAATAGGCCTAGAGGACTCCTTCCAACACTCCCAATGCTCTTAGAGGGTTTTGATCTGCAAACCAACCTCTTACCAACACAAATCTGCCACTTTAAAACCTGAAACTTGTCACAGACCTCTGCAACAGCCAAACAAATATGCTGGTCTGCATGGGGCAAGGGTCTCATAAATTTATAACTTCACCTTTTGGGTCTCATAGATTTATAACTTCACCTTTTGCTTCCCAGAATGCCATCAATCATCACCTTCACATAGATTATTAACACAATTTTGAAGAGTATTTTTAGACTCTAAAAACAACCAAAAACACAGTCTATACTCCAAAGAGCACACCCGTAACTTGGATGACCTCCCCTGAGGGTTGCTTTTATCAAGAAATCCAAACTTAGTTGAAACCCTCATAAATTCTCATGGAAAGTGGCTGCCGAGCATAGCAGAATCATTTGAACCAAGACCCGTAAACATGGGATTAACCCATCAACTAGGGTGTTGATGGTGTTTTTATGCACAATCGAACACAGAATAAAGTATTGAATACTCTATCCTCTCTTGAACAAAGACTTCTCAAATGTTGAAGATCAGCAAAAGGATCACTTGAGACAACTCCAAGGTTCTTGATGTCAGGTCTTGATGTGTTGGATAGCTTCAATGGTATGATGTCTTTGTTGTACTTGTGAAGGGACTTACATAATTGTTCTTATCACTTCAATTCAAGTTCAATGGAATGATGTTACAATATCGCTCTTTCCTACTACTAATGATCTTTGATAAAAAAATGAAGATTTAGGGAATGCTATGCTAACACTAAGAATGCAAGACAATGGACAACTTCAAGTGAGCTCGACTAAGCTTTGCATCGACATGCCATGAACATCTCCACAACCCTAGTGCAATCTTATAGGGACAGCTTGATGATTTTCAAATCACTACCAGAAGTATAGATACCTTCAAGATGAAGCATACCAATGATGGAATAGTAACAATGTAGAAAACTGAGATGGGGGGGGGTTGAATTAGTTTTCACCAAACTCAAACAAATTAACAACAACTTCAGATCTGATTAGGAACAACAATAGCAAAGATAAACACCACATCAACAACACACATAACACAAGGATTTTTGATATGGAAAACCCAGTTAAGGGAAAAACCACAGTGGGAACCTACCCACAATATGATGATACTCTGCAATAGTATGTGTATATATTACAATGGGGATTGCACATGCATTCAGGCACACTGCCTAGAGCTCACTGCTCAAATACAAGAAGGGCTACAGCCCTGAAGAAGGCTCACTGCCTTACAAAGATCGGACAACAATCTGGATTTACATGAACTGAAAGAATAACATCTCCAAATGCCTGATTACAATTCCAGTTAAGCACACTATTTGCACAACAACACTTCTCTGCTCTTCTCCACTACCGAAAGATAAATTCGCTCATTCGCACTTACAATACTCTTATAGATCATAGATTCAATCGCATGCACACAACTTACATGATTACAATGCTTATTTATACAATTCATTAAACTTAACCTTAAGGTCGTCTCAACACATAAGACCTAATTACAAAATTACATCACACGATACATAAATCCAAACCAGACCAATACAATGTCGACAAGGACATAGCATTGACCCAAATCAAATCCTCAAACACGCTACATCATCAAATAATTCGCCAAGATCATTCGCAACACGCTAATCCAGCGAATATGTCGCATAACACGAAGAATACCACAGAGCCAATAAAATCTTCAATAATGTGCACCACGATCAACGCGGTCTACCAAAACGCATAGCACACGATGAGAGAACATCGACAAGCAACTTGAATTCCATCACAATCACCGCAACAACTAGGATAACAAGATTCAACATTATTCCACTGGAGCTCAAGAACACCAATTGACAAACTGAAAGATATGCTTGCGATGTTCCAATTCATGAACCATCCGATCAGAGGACACACATGAATGTCCCAAACATTCTCCAAAATCCACAACTCAAGATATAATCATTTTGGAGCAATATGAATCAAATACCACAACTCTGCAACACAGAACACTGAAAAACCAGTCCACATATTGAACCTCATAACTCGACCAAATCACTTCATAGCATCATGAAACTCATACTGTATCAACTAGAGATAAGTATCTCGAAACCCATTAAACCACATCAACACACCTGCAACAGATCACTGCAACAACTCTCTGCAACAAGCCAATTCACTGCAACAAAGGAATATGTTGACATCAATGACAACAACACATTCCAACAACTCTAACATCTAATAATCTCGCCCTTTGGCATTGATGACAACATATGAATGTGAAAAACAATCAATGCAAAGAAAGAAATCAACAACCAACAATCTCCCCCTGAGATCACAAGGATCAACTACCCCTTTGATAGACAACTCAAAATACTTCAGGGTTTTTCACATGCTTCTCTCTCCCTTTGATAGCAATGCCAAAGACTTGTGCATCTCTCCCTCTAAGAAGGACATTCTCTCCCCCTAAGAACAAACTCATAAATCTGAACAACTGAACCACACACTGACTACTCCCTCGGAGAAGCAACATCAACTCATCAATCCAGATAATAGAATAAGATAGTGAAGTCAACCAGATCGATGCAACTAAATGCATCTAGTTCAGAGTACGAGGGGCAATCACCCCTTACTTCTCTCTCAGATATACAAAAGTTTTTGCAGGCAAAGACTTAGTAAATATATCTGCAATCTATTCCTTTGTAGATACATACTCCAATTTGATTTCCTTATCACCGACTTTCTCTCGCAGATATTGAAACTTAATTGATATATGCTTTGTCTTAGAATGCAACACCGGATTCTTAGAAATATTGATAGCACTAGAATTGTCACAATATGTAACAGTGGGCTCATTATAAACAACTCTTAAGTCCATACAATGCTTTCTTCAATCTGCATACCATGTCTTCTCCGTCTGTCAATGAAAATCCATCCGGTTGCTCAATGTAGACTTCCTCTTCCAATTCACCATTCAAAAAGGTTGACTTCACATCCATCTGATATGCCTTGAATTTCTTATGAGCAACATATGCAAGAAATAGTCTAACAACTTCAATTCTAGCTACCGAAGCAAAAGTCTCCTCAAAATCAATACCTTCCATTTGTGAATATCCCTTATATAGTAGTCTTGCTTTGTTTCTAACAATGTAATATCCCCTATTTATATATGTCTGAATGGATAGGGAATATTATCAAACAATGTCCTGCTGTACTAATTTCAGTCTGTGTAACTATTGATGTGTTTTTTATACACATGCGAACACAGAATAAAATACCAAGGTATCTAATCCTCTCTTGAACAAAGTTTCCCCGAATGTTGAAGATTTCACCTAAGGATCAATCGAGTCAACTCCAAGGTTCTAGCATATAGGTTCTCTACATGTGGATAAGCTCTGTTGGTGTGATGTGATTTTGCTGGATTAAAAAGGGGACTTACATTCGACTGCCTGAGTGTTTAATCTACCGGAACTTGAATCTTATCTATTGGCTGGAAGATAAAGAAATATCAAAAGATACAGGGTTTAGAGAATCTGTTCTAGGACCTAGAATGCAAGGATATAGATGAATGACTAGGTGAAGTCCTACTGGGCTGGGTCTCACCATCAGGTTGAACAATCCGACACCAACTCAGTGCGATCTTCTAAGGGTCTCACCATTAGACACTGATCACAATTCAAGTTAATGCATGAACAATAGACGCGTAACGACTCGAGATTAAGCTCATTTTATGCCAGTTGACTACGCAGGGCACACTTACAATCAGCGAGAGGCTAGTGATTTGGACTAGGCGGATTCCACGCGAGTGCATTCAATAAACTTCCTTCATTCAATCTAATTATCTATCATCTAAAATGAAGATTCAACAAGAGACCATGCATATTGCAAAGAAACAACACACTTCACCATAACTTCAATGAAAATGGAGTTTATTTACAATCAAGGCAACAATTTCTTGCCTTCTCTTCCTAATCTACTCTAATTGCTATTCTATTTGCTATTCTATTTGTTGACTATTTACTATTGACTATTCTCTAACTATTAACCCTTACAAATGAAGAGCCAACACTTTATATAGAGGGCTCTTTACAATTCAATGGCTTTGATTGATTTAGAATCAATGGCTAGGATTACAAGATGAAAACCCTAATTAGGATTTGTTAAAACAAACTCCTTTAGCCAATGAGAAAATTACATCTAATGCCTGTGAACCAATAAGAAACCGGGGTAGGTCCCTCGAAGTTTGTGCCATCACTGGTGAGTCAGGTACATTGAATCTGGACATGCTGAGGTGGAGCTATCTGACTGGAGGAATAGTGATTGGGATGCCACCTTGTCTTGCGTTTGTGCTTGGTCAAGGAACATTGTATTTTTTGATATTCAATTTGGTGATGCTGAGAGGCTAACTTTGATTAACTCTTTTGAAACTATCTGTTTCTTCAACGTACCCTTGCACTGACTTTGGTTGATCCTCTTCTGTCCTTGATGTACTTGATGGATAACGTACCTCTCCTTGACTCTCATGCTTTTGATAAAGCCTCCTTCTTGATTTTGCATTATGGTGGTAGGAAGTCGTGGTCAAGTCACCTTCTCTAGTAGCTCATCTTGCCTTGTAATGTTTATAAGATCTTTCTTCTTGACATCCTGTGGCTTATCCATGTGGAAGAATGAGGTCTTTGAGGATGGCTTGATCTCTTATGTGCAACTCCTTGAACACTTGAAGTCCTCCAACTTCGAAGCACCTTGAGTCCTCCTCCATGCATTTGAGGCGTCTTTAATTATGATGAAACTAGTTCAGGTCCTCCCTGTCTGTTCTTCCTTCTAGCCCGGTCTTGTTGATTTGCAAAACAAACCTAAAGATGATTAAGTATACATAATATATTTATCCTAACATGGCATTTCTTACCTTAAATCATCAACAAGAAGGCATTAAGATCAATTTCACTTTAGATCCTCTGGAAGGACAGGCCCTATAATGAAATTCGCTTTGGACCCTTTGAAAGGGTTAGGAGAGAATTTAGTAATTTCATTTAATTCCCTAATTATAACTCATTCTTCAAGGCATTAGACTTCATAATTGTGCTCCTTGTAGGTATAGACAAGTCGCTTGCTCCCAAAAATTGCTTAGGAACAGGGTCATTCAAGGGCCTAGGCAAAACAAAAGGCCTCCTAGGAATTTTGCTTTGGACCCTTTGGAAGGGTCAGGAGCGAAAGATGCATTTTATCTCAAATTCTATCATCTCATTGCCCCAAATCTCTTTTCAAGGGCAAGTACACATCAATCCTTTCCCAACCATGCCTTAGGAACAAAGATCTTGGTCTCAACAAGGAGCAAAATAGAGGTTTTAGGAAATTTCGCTCTGGACCCTTTGGAAGGGTCAGGAGCGAAATTTGTATTCTTGGCCCAAATTCATCACTGCCTTCACTTCAATTCACTTCTTAAGGCAAGAATATATCAATCCCCCCTCAACCATGTCCTAGGAACAAAAACTTTGATTTGAACAAGGAGGAAATATGCGTTTTTAGGAGAATTGCTCTGGACCCTTTGGAAGGGTCAGGAGCGAAATTTTTCCTAGGCTCAATTTCTTCATCCTTTCATCCTTTTCTTGTCTTGAATTTAACTTACTACACCTCCTCCGATCACCATCAAGTCAATTTGCCATCAAAACAAGGTTCATTTAGTACATTAGGCAAAATAGAGAGTCTTTGTAGGAATTTCGCTCTGGACCCTTTGGAAGGGTACGAAGCTTAGAAAGAATTTCGCCTTGGACCCTTTGGAAGGGTCAAGAGCGAAATTGACATTTTGCTTGATTTTCCTTCACAAAACTCCATTTCTCATCCTTTTCTCATTAAAACAAGTGTTTTGCCTTCAAAAAATGCTTGGGAATGAGCTAGTTCATAGGTTTGAGCAAGATATAATGTTTTATGAAGAAATTCGCTCTGGACCCTTTGGAAGGGTCAGGAGGTCCAGAGCGAATTTGCTCTTTTTGGCTCAATTCTCATCCTTTTTCACTTAGTTTTGCTCTAGACTTGATCTTTGATCCTTTTCTCTGCCATGCATGACCACCATTCAATGTCCCTAGTGAAGAAATCAAGTCATTTGGAGAATTTCGCCTTGGACCCTTTGAGAGGGTCAGGAGCTTAAACAAATTTCGCTCTGGACCCTTTGGAAGGGTCAGGAGTGAAATTTGCATTTTGACACCATTCACCTTCTTTTCAAATTTCCTTCCATCATCTTCAAGTGAAATCGCCCTCAATTTAGCCTAAAACAAGATCTTTTGGGTCTATTAGATGAAATAAGGAGTCCTCCTAAGGATTTCGCTCTAGACCCTTTGGAAGGGTCAGGAGCATAAATTTTTTTTTGCTCTGGACCCTTTGGAAGGGTCAGGAACAAAATTTGAGGAATTAGCCTTAATTCCTCCTTTTCACTCATCTTGCTTTAGACTTGTCTTTTTGAATCCGTTCCTTGCCATGTATGTCCACCATTTGATGTCCCTGGTGAAGAAATAAGTCATTTGGAGGATTTTGCTCTAGACCCTTTGGAAGGGTCAAGAGCTTAGAAAAATTTCGCTTTGGACCCTTTGGAAGGGTCAGGAGCAAAATTCATCTTTTTGGCACAAATTCCTCATAGAACTTCATCTCACTTGGTTGCAACTTACTCACAAGGCCTGCATGAATCAACCTTGCCTCAATCACGCCAAAGATTTTGACCTAAACAAGAAGATCAAAGGATATTCACTCTGGACCCTTTGGAAGGGTCAGGAGCAAATTTCTACATGTTAGTCTCTCCGTCAGGATTCATATATGGAATATAACATTTAAGTATAAGTGACATTTCTTACACTTTAAGTTATATTCCATATATATTGTCAGGATGTTTGAGAGTGGTTTCGGACCTCCAAGAGTTATAATGCAAAATCTAGTTTTTGGAGGATTCGTCAATTTTCTAGACTTAGTCAAATTTCATGATCAGGATGACATTCCAGATAGATAAATTCCGGGACATTTGAGGATCAGGATGACATTCTAGACTCCTTAAGGCGAATTCGCTCCGTCCTTGATGATACTCACTCACAAACCTTCATTCACTGCCTTAACTCAAAGACATAGGTCTCAAAAGGCAAGACTCCTAACATGACACAAAGACTTCCTTAAACTCAATCAAGACTCGACCTAAGACCCAGGCCTAACCAAGGGGAGGCTTTGAAAGAGACCCCGACCTGGCCCACCTACTGATCAATTTGAGCCTAAGCAGACCATCCTATCCTAACAAGCCCTCTGGTGACCCTTCAATGCAAAGACTAATAGCCAAGAACCTAAAAGACCAAGAAAACTAACCCTAGAAAGCAAAAACTAGGGGTCCCCATTTGCAATGGGGCGATGTGTGAATACGTCACAACAATAACCTGCGTGTTATGCGCTTTTCTGTACAGTTGTATAATCTTGCGTGTTATGCAGCATACAACTGACTCTAGTCTTCAAACTTGCTAGATAGCATTATCCTCAAATAGTAATCGATTTATGAATGGCAAACACTACTAAACATCAAGATGACCTTCTAGAATAAATGTATAATTGTGTTTGTGTTTTCTGATGCAAATACATGAACAAAATGTACACCTACAGCTGATCGATATTTTGACAAACTGTTGGCATGCAATAATATAACATGACAATGAGATGCAACCTTATCTTTCCTTTATTTAGAAATGATAGGCTGATTACAATGTCCAAACAAGGGCCAAGATTCTTGTCTATTCAACAATAATTTTCAGAATGTCTGAAGGCAAATAGCAGCCATGAATTCATGCATACAAACTGAAAATATAATGAAATCTTAATGCCAAATGAACCTGGACGTAGCGCCTAGGTCTGTGAATGAAGAAGCAAGCAATATCTACCACCTTGAGCCTCCCCTTAGCCAAATTGAATAATTTTTCCAAAATCACCCCTGTTGCAGATCTGCCAATTGATAACAGTTAATTACCAGCAATTATGCCTCCTTTCAATCACTAATCATCATCGTTGTCCTTCCCCAATGAGAGTGCTTCAATCACATGATGGTTTTGATGCTCAAGCAAGGTGATAAGAGCAAAATTGTGGGAAATGGAGGTCTGGTTCGAACTTGTTTCAGAACTGATATGACACCTGCAACCACCTCAAATCTCCTCCAAAATATTCCTAGGAGAATCGCCTTGCCTTCTCAATTGAATCGATGCAACATAGGAGTCAAAATAGCAATGCGTTGAATACTCCACCAAAAATCGTTTACCATGAAGCTACCATGAAATATCAATAAGCACCAATGTGAAGGACTGAGATATGCTTCACTCTCAGCTGCAACCCTTCGGAGGATCTCTCACCACGTCAGTTATGCAAATCAAAGGGAGGTATCGTTCCCAATGATCAAATCTGCAGAACTGAACACAAGAGAAGATGTCAAATAACCGATGATCAACAATGAACCAACCCCCTCTATTTATTCTTTTTCTCCAACCGATTGGTCCCCTTCTAGAAGATTCTCCTCTCACGAACTCATATTATTTTATTACACATTATTAATTTAATTGCACTTTAGATATTATTAAATAACATTACATTATAAAGTGCAATTAAGACATCATACGTGTAATCTCCTTATCTCACCATAGAATCATGTAGAAATAAAATGTGAAGCCATAAGTAGCTGCCAAGACGACCCCCTTTCAATTCCTTGGCCTACGAGGGTCAAATAATAGGCCAACCTCGTGAATGTCCGTGAACTAAGGAGAAGGGGACATTAGAAACAACTTGTCCATCTTTATTCAGCTTATTCTGGAACACCCATTTAGTACCTACTACATTCTTGTCCATAGGTCTCGAAACAAGTTCCCATGTTTTGTTCTTTTCAGTCTGATCTAACTCTTCCTCCATAACTTTTACCCAATTTTCATCTTTACAAGCTTCAACAACATCTTTAGGCTCAATTTTAGAAATCAAACATGTGTCTTCAGCAACAATCTTTTTCCTAGTCATCACACCGTTATTTTTATCACCAATAATTTGATTCTCTGAATGATTTAATCTTACATACCTAGGGGTCTTTTGATTATTCTGATTTTCAGTCTCTTTAACTTCTTCACTGGCAACAACATCTTGAATTTCTATCTCTTCCGGATCACTCTGCTTCATACTCGGAGTCTGCAGTTGCTTTGAAGTAGCATCCAGATCATCAGACTCATATCTGCATGCTTTGATTTGCTTCTCATGATTCTCATCAACTTTCACATTTTCACTTTTCACTATCTTTCTCAGTCTCTTGTTGTAACAACGATTGGCTTTGCTCTTAGTAGAATATCCCAAAAAGATTCCTCAATCACATCTTGCATAAAATTTTCCTATATCCTCATCGCTTTTGATATAACATTTACTTCCAAATATTCTGAAATATCTAACTGTAGGAACATGACCAAACCATAGTTCATAAGGAGTCTTACCAGAATCACCTTTTATATGCACCCGGTTGAATGTGTATATAGCAGTGCTAACAGCTTCTCTCCAATAGATATGCGGAACATTTCCTTCAATCAACATAGTTCTAGTAGCATCCAAAACTTTTTTGTTCTTCCTTTCAAAAACTCCATTCTGCTGAGGGGTTCTCGGAGCAGATAATTGTCGTCTGATTCCATGCTCTTCACAAAAGGAATTAAACTCATTGGAGTTAAACTCTCCACCTTTGTCAGACCTCAGGCACTTTAGCTTCAATCTTGTCTTTGTCTCCACTCTAGCTTTGAATATTTTGAATTTCTCTAGTGGTTCAGATTTCTCCCTTAGAAAAGTAACCCATATCATTCTAGAATAGTCATCAATCAACAACATAAAGTATCTGTCTCCTTGCGTGCTTCTCACTCTAGAAGGTCCACATAAATTAGTATGCACAAAATCTAATAATCCATTAGATGTATATAGTTTGCTCTTGAATGAAATTCTTGTTTGCTTTCTGTTGATGTGTTTTTTATGCACATGCGAACACAGAATAAAATACCAAGGTATCTTATCCTCTCTTGAACAAAATTTCCTTGAATGCTGAAGATTTTGCCTAAGGATCATTCGAGAAGACTCCAAGGTTCTTATATGTAGGGTCTCTACGTGTGGATAAGCTTTTGTGGTATGATTTATTTTTGCTTGAATCACAAGGGGACTTACATTTGATGACCCGAGCGTCTGATTTGCTTTGGATATCACTAGAACGGGGGTCTTTACTCATCCTTGATTTTAAAAAAAGGGAAAAAGGATAAGGGTTGGGGAGGAATCTAATTCTAACACTAAGAATGTAGGAGCAATGGATGACCTTTGATGAAACTCTAACTAAGTCTTGCTTTGACATGCTATGATCATCTCCACAAGGTTAATCTTCTAAGGATAGCTTTATGATGTTCAGATCACCGCTACAAGCATAGATACCGTCAGGTTGATGCATATCAATGAAGAAGCGATAATTGAAGTTAAGCTTAAGTTGAATGATTCCAGTTGACTACGCAAGGCAAGTTTGCAATCAACAAACCGCTAGTAGTATGGATATACAAATTTCACCATTGATCATACAAATTTCTTCCATTAATCTAATAACATGAAATTAAACTTGAGAAGTATAGAGACCATGCAAATTGTAGAATCAACACATAAAATTCACCATTCCTTCAATGAAGTTTACATGTCTTTTGCAACAATATCTTGGCAACAATCTTTGCCTTCTCTTTCTACTCTACTCTAAAATGCTATCTACTATTGAGCTACTAATTCTTGACTATCTCTCTTTTGTTAACTCCTAACTATTATCTATTATCCTTTACAAATGAAGAGCCAGGGCTTTATATAGAGAGCTCCTTACATTTCAATGGCTCTGATTGATTTACAATCAATGGCTAGGATTACAAGATAGAAACCCTAATTAGGATTTGTTATAACAAACTTCTTTAGCCAATGAGAAAATTACATTCAATGAGTGTGAACCAATAGGAAGCAGGGGTAGGTACATCGAACTTTGTGCCGTCTCCAATGAGTCAGGTACATTGAATTTGGACATGCTGAGGTGGACCAATCTGACTGGAGGAAAAGTGACTAGGATGCCACCTTGTCTGACGTTTGTATCTTGGTTAATCCTCCTAAGTTCTTGATGCGAAGAAAGATGTACCTCTTAAACTTCCATGTGCTTGATGAGGCCTCCTCACAGTCAAGTCATTTCTTTCTTCTCTGGTGGCTCACATTGCTTTGAAGAGCTTGTAAGGTCCTCCTTCTCTGTCATTAAGTGGTTCCTTTGTGTGGCGAAGTGAAGGTTTTGGAAATAGTTTGCAATTCTTCGAACACTTGTAGTCTTTCAACACTTCAAAACACCTTGAGTCCTCCTTTATGCATTTGAAACGTCCTTGTTGATGATGGACTAGAATAGGTCATCCTTGTCCTAGCTTGATTTTCTTCCACCTGCAAAACAAACCAAAAGGTGATTAAGTACACATAATAAATTCATTCTAACATAGCATTTCCTTTCATATCTTTGACAAGAAGGCATTAGAATAAAATTCGCTCAGGACCCTTTCGAAGGGTCAGGAGCGAAATTTTGCATTTTAGGCTTAATTCACACTCCTTTAGCCTTGAACTTCTCTTGACCTTTGAATCACTTTCTCCTGAAGACATCATTGATTTGACCCCCAAAAAGACCAAAAAAGAGGATTTCGCTTTGGACCTAGGCCAAGGACAGGACCTTTAGAGAATTTCGCTTTGGACCCTTTGGAAGGGTCAGGAGCAAAATTTGCATTCTAGGACAAAATCTTTACATTTTGTGACCACAACTTGATCAAATGCATGCCTAAGGATGCCTCTAATCTCAATCAACACTAGGTTTGATGCAAAATTGGGAGCAAAATAGAGGTTTTAAGGATTTCGCGCTGGACCCTTTGGAAGGGTCAGGAACGAAACTCTTCCTTAGGCTCAAATTCTATCATTTCCTTACCCCAAATTGCCTCCCAAGACAAGAACATGCTAGCCTTCTCTCCACCAAGGGCTAGAAATCCATATCTTAGTCTTCATCATGAGCAAACTAGGTGATTTTGAGAATTTCGCTCTGGACCCTTTGGAAGGGTTAGGAGCGAAATTCTCAAAATCACCTAGTTTTCCTTCACCTAGATTCATTCTTCATACCTTGTTTTCCTTTGACACTCAACTTTGTATCCCTCTCTCATGAGGGCAACACCTGTTTGACCCCGAAGAAGGCCTGAAAGGAAAAATTCGCTCCAAATCATGGCCAAGGAAAGACCTTTAGAGAATTTCGCTCTGGACCCTTTGGAAGGGTCAGGAGCGAAATTCAAGTTTTAGCTCAATTCCTTCATATTTGGTGATCACAAGCTACTCAAAGGCATGCTTAACGATATCTTCAATCTTAATTCACCCTGATCCACACTTGGCTTGACACAAAATTGGGAGAAAAAGGAGATTTTGGGAATTTCGCTTTGGACCCTTTGGAAGGGTCAGGAGTGAAATTCAAGTTTTGAGCTCATTTCTTCATTTTTTCAACTCCAATGTACCTCAAAAGGCAAGGACACATCACTTCACTTCCATCCATGCCATAAAAACCAAGGATTTGACCTCCTCCAAGGGGAAAATAGGTGTTTTCAAGAATTTCGCTTTGGACCCTTTGGAAGGGTCAGGAGCGAAATTCAAGTTTTAGGACAAAATCCTTCACTCCTTCGCATCCCATCACTTCAAAAGGCAAAGACATGTTAATCCACTTCCAAATATGCCCAAGGAACTAAAATATTGGCCTAAACAAGGAAGAAAATGAAGTTTATGGAGAACTTCGCTCTGGACCCTTTGGAAGGGTCGGGAGCGAAAGTCCCAATCTTGGACAAAATCCTCACTTTTCAATGCTTTCATTCACTTCCTAAGGCAAGAACATGTCCATTTACCCCCACTATGTCCAAGGAACAAGGCTTTTAGTCTGAACAAGGAAGAAAATAGTGTTTATGGGGAATTTCGCTTTGGACCCTTTGGAAGGGTCAGGAGCGAAATTTCCATTCTAGGTTGATTTCTCACTTCTTCCATTCAATTTACCTTCAAATTTGATCAAACTCAGCTCTCCTCACCACAATCAAGTCCATTTGCCATCCACTTAGCTCAAAACAAGGTCTTTTCAACGTCTTAGGCAAAATAGGGGGTCAAATTGAGGATTTTGCTCTAGACCCTTTGGAAGGGTCAGTAGCGAAATTCTCATTCTAGGTTGATTTTCACCATTTCATCGCCTCAAACCTCCTTTCAAAGGCAAACATGCATCAGAGCCCTTCCAACACACCTTAGAAGTCAACAAATTTGTTCATAACAAGGAGTAAAATAGAGGAAATGTGAATTTCGCTATGGACCCTTTGGAAGGGTCAGGAGCGGAATTTTCATTTTAAGCTCATTTCTCACTTCCTTTCTCCTTTCCTTGGCTTGGATATAACTTGTTAGGCATCCTTCCATCATCATCCCGTTCAAATTGGCATTCTCTTCAAGATTTTGTGAAAAATAGGGTCTTATATGAATTTCGCTTTGGACCCTTTGGAAGGGTTAGAATCGAACTCCTCCTTGTGCTCAAATCCTGACTTCATTTCCCACATTTCCTCATCCAAATGAGTGTTTTGACTTCATTTCCCACATTTCCTCATCCAAATCAACAAGCAGCTTGAATTCCACCACAATCACTGCAACAACTCAGATAACAAGATTCAATATTATTCCATCTCCGGAGCTCAAGAACACAAACTGACAAACTGAAAGATACGCTTGCGAAGTTCCAAATCATGAACCATCCGAGAGGACACACATGAATGTCCCAAATTTTTTTCAAAATCCGCAACTCAAGATATAATTATTTCGGAGCAATATGGATCAAATACCACAACTCTGCAACACAGGACACTGAAAAACCAGTTCACATACTGGACCTCATAACTCGACCAAATCACTTCATAGCATGATGAAACTCATACTGAATCAACTAGAGACAAGTATCTCAAAACCCATTAAACCGCATCAGCACACCTGCAACAAATCACTAGAACAACTCTCTGCAACAAGCCAATTCACTGCAACGCAGGAATATGTTGACATTGTTAAGGCCCAAAAGTGCACCCGATAACTAAGCTATTAAAACCTAGCACTTTGGGATAACATGGGAACAATCATGAGTCTGTGGGTTAACTATGATTATGATTGAACCTCCGGATAGGCCGGTTCCTGATTATGATGGATCACTTACTCTAACCAGACCTTAAGAAAAAACCTTTGGGGAAAAGGGAGAGGGAATAAATGAGGATAAAAGGAAAAATACAAGGAAAACTAAATAGGGTGATACACCATATAATCTGAAAAGTGACAGAAAAACTCTTCTAAATCCACTTGTTTTACACATATAACATCTCTGAATTAATATCACAAAAGTGTTTCATGCAAAGGATCATTGCTCAAAAAAATTGAAAGGAAATGACTTTCACAAACAATTAAATTGATAAACCACAATACATGACCTGTGATTCATGCATGAGACAGACAATTCAAGAAATTTTATTTGATAAATAACACAAAAATGAAAATTACTTTCAATCACACAATGAAAAATAACTCAAAAATGGGAAGGCATAAACTGATATCTTTATTGAAATTTTCTGTCATTACTGCAAATGGGTTACAAGATACAAAACTCAACTAGGCTTGAGAAAAAATCCATAACCCTCTCAAACTGAAATCCTTCCTTCCTTTAAGCAAAAAGCCTTCCAAAGGCAAGGATAAGATGACTGGTGCTTAACTAAAAGTCTCTTTGAGTGATCTCCAAGTCAAAAATATCTTCAAATCTGTGTAGGGAAAGAAACCCCCACAAAAAGGCTTCAAACTCTACATAATTGTGTGAAATCAAGTGTAAACTCTTGGTCAACTAAAGGTTGACCCATGAAATACTCAAAATCGGGCTCTAACTGCTGGAGAACTAGCCCAAACTTATGAATAACTGCATTTTAAGCTCAAATTCGACCCCACATTCTTGAGATAGCTTCACCTCTTTAGGATTCAATATTTTCCCTCCATATGCATATTGGGAATAATTTTAAAGACACAATTATAATAAATATTAATTGGATTTATAACTCATCCAATTAAAATATTCATTTTACATTATTCATGTGTCTATGGATGAAAGGTATTGAATCCTAGAGTTTAAAAGATGCACAAAATTCAATTTCCTTTTAAGAATATTGTTAGGAAATTTTAATGCAAAATTAATTAATTGAATATTTATTAACTCTATAAATGTTGCTAGAAAATACCAATTTTTTTCAACATTGATATAATTGATAATTATTCAATTAATTTACATCTTTTTGAAAAAAAAAAGTCTTAGAAAGACCTAGGGGTTTTAAAGCCTCCCCACGACTAGGCAAAGACTTATCTTAATACATAAGTGGGAGTCCAAGGACTTGACCACCGTATGCATTACTTTGTATTTCATAAATAAAATACAATCCCATTAAAATGGGAAAATGGAGAGCAAAGGGAAATATGTCGATAGAAACCTAAGTCTATCATTCATTTTTCATTTTCCACATCACTGAAGAGGAACTCCGCCTTTCTGCTAGGGTTTGGACAAGGAGATGAACAATGAGGACTGCGTGTTGAGTTGCCTTCTTTGGCAGTTGTCTACAACTTCTTTCGGTCTGCTCCATTTTCGACCTTGCAGGGATTGTTCTTAAATCACGCCATTTTCCTCTTTGCAAACAAGAAAGGTATATTCTGAACTGCATTCTTCGAAGACTCTCTACAAATCTTGGGGATTTTAAACAGTGAACTTGGCAATATGTGTAAGCTTTGCTTGTATTTTTGAGAAGAAATCTCTGCATTTTCGGACTGCATTTATGGAGTTTATTTACCGAAAACCTACACTTTTCCCTTTCACGAAACTCTATTGGTGGGTTTTTCCGTTTTCTTTTTCCCTTTGCTGGAAAAATCTTCATTTTCAAAGGAAGAGATCTCTGCAATTTGGACAGAATCTGTAGGTTTTACTTTTCATTTTAGAAGAAAGAAACTATGTATTTTCCTAGATAGGAAGCTGAAGAAGTAAATGGGAAAAAAAACTTGGTTTAATTGCACGAAATTCTGCAAAGAATTTTTACGAAACCCTCTCTGCAATTTTAATTTCCCTTTGAAAATTTAGCGAATGTGTATTATTCACTAGCTTTGCTTGCATTTTTCATTTACTGCTGAAGAAGAATTCTCTGAAATTTCTCGCACAAGAAACTGCATTAATGGATTTTTATTAAATTCCTTGTAATCTCTGCAATTTTTTTTGGGTTTTCCATTTTCTTTTTCAAGAAAGAATATTTGTCACCTTGTGGAGATACAAGAATTGCACCTCCACCTGCCCCATTTTTGCTTTTTGATCCATTAAAGAACAACTGCCAAACTTGATTCTGTTGTTTTGAAAATTCACTTGTATCTTTTACAAGATTTGGCATAATAGAATCTGGTTCACGAATCATATAAATCCCAAAACCAGCATCTTCCACTTTGTTGTTTTCTGCATTATGAGCATCTTCTGCTGCCCATTCATCCAAAAGGATGTCTGGAATACCATCGATCTATGTATTCGGAGATGAAGTAGAAATATCATCATGTTCAAAGGCTAAACAGTTAGCATTCATTGGGCTAGGCACATATGGTTCAATGTGATCCTTAGCAAGAACCTCGGATCTTATAGTGACGTTAGTACCATATCTGGTCTGGAAAAGCATATGAGACCAATCTGATGAAAGATACCCCCCAATTTTAGCTGTGAGCTCTCTTGATAAACAAAGAGCAAAGTACGGGGGTAAATCAATCACATAAATGTCTTGAGATATGGAGAAATTGGGGCAAGCATGAAGAGTTAAACTCGCTCCTTTTATGAGAACAATTGTATTAACAAATGAGCCATCTAATTGCACTACTCCTTTCTCAAGTGGTTCATATTCTAATCCTAACTGATCTGCTACCTTTTTTGGCATTACAGAGCTTGTAGCTCCACTATCAGGCATACAATTATGAACCAGCTTATCCTCAATTA